>NC_065444.1:175258976-175568855 GCF_917563875.1 Diabrotica virgifera virgifera | reverse complement strand
TGATACCTATCCTAATCGCGTTGTTTCCGACTAGATAGCCCGGTTGACCGTGGCCCGTGACGTCGAACCAATAGAACGACGTTCAAGAGCCTCCTAAGATATTTGAATTTTATAGCATTTTCAAGGCGTCGTAATTAGCGTACGGGTTAAAAATATTTGTTTTTTTTTTCGCATGCAAGTGTTTTAAGATCATGTTACCTTATGTTTTTTAATATCATTTTAATATTTAAAAATTTATGAAAGTTCCCTATTGTTTTCTCGGGACAAGATAAGTTGTTAATATCTGTCACTTTTTCCTGAAAGACTTCCAGGCCTCTCGTCTGCAAAGAGATTGTTGATATATTGTTCCCATATGAACTTCATCTTTCTATCAACTTGTGTAATTGGTCCTTGTTCATTTTCTAAGTTAGGAAAACTTCTTTTTCTGTATACTTTAGTTACCTTCTTTATTTCCTTACATAGATTTTGGTCATCATGTTGTTCTTGTAACTATTCTATTTCCTCACACTGTTTCTTTATCCATTTATTTTTTGCATTTCTTATATCCCTTCTTATGCTTCGTTGTTGTTCTCGATATTTGTCTCGGTTCCCTTGGGTTTTATATTTTCTTTTTTCTTCGAGCATTAGTAATAATAATGTTTATTTAGGAATAACAATAAAGATTTACAAAAAAAAATAAAAAGCATAATGAGTATTACCTAAATAAACATAAATAACTCACTGAAGTTGAGCTACCTTGTATATATTATATATCACTAATATACATACAAAAGTAGCACCCCTTGTGCGTGAGACTTAAAAATATAATATAATAACTTACAAATATAAACAAAAACAAAAAATATTTAACAAATGTATAAATGTATACAGTTATATGGGAATTTATAAAAATACTAAAAAAACTCTAACATTAACCAAGAAAAAAATAAAAATATACTAATTTTAATATAATTTGTGACATAAATGTGTCCATCAATTCAAGGAATGTTGTAGTTGATAATAAAAATCTATTTAGATACAAATTTTATTTTCGATACAATTTTTTATTTCATATTTAAGTTTATTTATTAGAATTGTCCATTAATAAGTTCTTCGCAGAATTTTGTTGATTTGCTCCTAATCCATTGCCATGATTGATTTCGTCAGTGATCCAACTTTTGTTTTGTATTTTTTGTTTATATCCTATTTTGTTTAGTAATTATTTATTTTTTCATTGCTTTACAATAATGATTTTTATATAAAACCTGTGACAAAGTCTTAAGCTTTATTTTCTACTGGTATTATTTCTAATCTTCTTCTTCAGGTGCCATCTCCGCTACGGAGGTTGGCAATCATCATAGCTATTTTAATTTTTGAGGCAGTAGCTCTAAATAGTTGTTTCGAGCTGCATCCAAACCACTCTCTCAGGTTCTTCAACCATGAAATTCGTCTTCTTCCGATGCTTCTTCTGCCATCTATCTTTCCCTGCATTATGAGTCGTAGGATACCATACTTCTCGCCCCGCATCACATGTCCGAGATACTGTAGCTTCTTTTCTTTAATTGTAAGTTCAACTTCCTTTTCTTTACCTATTCTTCTCAGTACTTCATTGTTTGTAACTCTATCTACCCAGGAAACCCTCATAATTTTTCTATAGGTCCACATTTCAAAGGCGTTAAGTCGTCTCATTGTCTCTACATTTAACGTCCATGATTCCACTCCATAGTATAGAACACTGTAGACGTAACATTTTGTTAGGCGTACTTTAAGAGCTAATGTTAAATCTTTGCTACATAGGACCTTTTTCATTTTTATAAAATTAGAACGTGCTTTTTCGATTCTGACTTTTATTTCTGCAGTGTAGTCATTATTTTCTGTTATAAGTGTTCCTAGGTAAGTGTACTTTTTTACTCTTTCGATCTGCTGGCCCTCTACTATCAAGATTTCGTTAGTATTATGGTTGTTTTTACTAATTTTCATAAACTTCGTCTTTTTGATATTGAGAGAGAGTCCGTGCTCCCTACTACACCTTACTATTTTACTCATGAGTCTTTGCAGGTCTTGTAAACTATCGGCTATTATTACTGTATCATCTGCATATCTGATGTTGTTAACTAAGACTCCATTTACTCTTATGCCGACTGTTTCATCTTCCAGAGTTTCTCGCATTACCTCTTCAGAATAAGCGTTAAATAATAGAGGTGATAGTATGCAGCCTTGCCTGACTCCTCTCTTTATTTCCATTTCTTCAGATGTTTCTTTTTCAATTCTTACTATTGCTCGCTGATTGTAATAGAGGTGTGTTATTAGTCTTAAATCTCTTTCATCTAGGTTTTTATTTTTTAGGATTTCCATGAGTCGATCATGTTTTACTTTATCAAACGCCTTATTGTAGTCTATAAAACAGACGTAAAGAGGATGGTTAACATCCAAACATCTCTGTGTCAGCACGTTGAAGGAGAATAGTGCCTCTCTGGTACCCATACCATTGCGGAACCCATATTGAGTGTCACTAATATCCAGCTCCAGTTTAGAGTGTATTCTGGCGTGGATAATTTTCAATAGAATTTTCAAGGTATGTGACATTAAGCTTATGGTTCGGTAGTCACTGCATTCTTTTGCATTCACCTTCTTTGGCAAACACACAAAGGCTGATGTCAACATTTCTCTAGGGATGATTCCAGTAGTATAGATAGCGTTGAACAGTTCTACTATTATGTCCAGGTTTTTCTCGTTGACCAACTTTATCAGCTCGCTAGGCAATTCATCTGGACCAGCAGATTTATTGGTTTTCATAGAGTTTATTGCCTGACTAACCTCTGATTTGGTTATCTCTGGGCCTACATCTCCCGTTTGGCTATCTACGGATGTACTAGCTTCTCTCTGGTCATGAAAAAGTTCCTCGATATACTCTTTCCATCGTCGTAGTTTTCGTTTTGTCTCCATTATAATATTTCCATTTTTGTCGAGCAATATATTTGAGGTTCTTCTATTTCCTATTCCGGCTAGTTCTTTGACTTTTTTATGTAGGTTGAAGTTGTCATATGTGTTTTGCAGTTCTTCTATTTCTTTACATTTTTCAGAGAAGTAGGTTTCTTTAGCCTCCCTAATTTTTCTTCTTATTTGGTTTTGAAGCTGTTTATAGCGGGTCTTATTAATGGTTTTGTTAGTCGTATTATTTCTAATACGACTATATAAAATATTGAACTCCTTTGTAAAGATAATTGCTACGAGATCAACGTGATATAGTTTCAAAAAAGTTCAAAGCTGTAAAACATTTCTTTTGTTTTAAATTTTTATTTTATAATTTTCCGTATTACTTTTAGTTCCGGTACAGAACGCTTTTAGTATCATTTAAAATTCGCTTCCATTGTAAGACTTTTTTACTTTAATACATTTTTATTACCAAAGTTCTTGTACGCTAAGTTCTCTTTATCTAACTTTAGGAAACTAGTTTTTATTTTACTTTATAAGCATAGTATAAGTATTTTCTTAGAAACTTTCTTTTATCACCATATCTTAATATTCCAAATTGAGACGATAAATTGAAGGTAGGTATTGATTAGTTTGTCAAAGAAAGTACATACTATATTTTATTGTAATACTGATGTACCTAAATAAAATTAACTTCAATTTTTTTAATGTAGATCATACATTTTTTTATCTAAGAAGAGCCTATTTGTATGTATTATTTTCCGGTGGTGAAAAATTGGCCACTGCCAGAAAGGGCAGTGTTTCCAGGGAGGCCGACATACTCTATGTAGTGAACGGCCGTAGTATCAGAGGCATGAGCGGGTTCGAGCCCAGCTAACAACAATCCATTTTTCATTTCTAAAAATAATACGAGCCGTTTCACCGTGCCTCGAAGAGTACATTAAGCCGTCGTTCCCCCTGGGCTAGTACATCAACACTTACTTGTTACTTGAAACAGGGTTAAAGATGTAAAGTATGAGAGTACATACTATATTTTAGTCTAATACTGATCCAAGTAACTAAATAAAATTAACTGCATTTTTTTTAATGTAAATCAGTAGATTTTGTTATCTAAGAAGAGCCTATTTGTCTGTATAATTTTCCGATGGTAAAAAATTGGCCACTGCATGTAGGGACAGTGTTCCCAGGAAGCGCCGATGTACTCTATGTAGTGAACGGCCGTAGCTCAGCGGCATGATACTGTGCTAGTGTACATCGACACTAGTTACTTGAAACAGGGTTAAAGATATAATTGGCGCCGGAATTATCCGAAAGGATCTCATCAGTAAAAATGCCATACGATATTATTATTATACTCTATGTAACTGAGAAGGTAAGTAAAGAGTAAAAACATGCACAGGTGGAGGCTCGTTCCTTACTCCACTGGGGCCTCCTGAACGGGAATGGCGAAAAGCATGATGGCTTAGTAATAGAGAACATGAACATCTACTAGCCTGCCCAAACTACTCGCACATGTGCACTCTGGATGGCTTGGGAATCTTGGGACCGAAAAACAAAATTACAATATCACACAGTTTATTACTAGACTCAGTAACTCTAGTTTTCCGTAGACGAAAAAGTAAAAGTAAGGATAAACTAATAACACTAACCTAGGAGAACACTATTTTGGCTTTAGAAAATGGGGAAGTACTAAAGACAATATATTCACTTTATGGGCAATACAAACAGAAAGTAATGAAGAAAATAAACCGACAATGACACTTTTCACAGATTTTAAGTAGGGATCTAATGTCATTTCTAGTTACAAATCCTAATCCTATATGAATTAATTTACACTCTCTATTAGATTGACCCTAATTGAAATCGCCTCCGTTTATTACTCACTTCTCTGATAGAATATCTCTTAGTAGGTCTCACATTTGATCGTAGAAAACCCTTCTTTTCATTCTCACCCCGACCGACTAAAGAATCATACAAACTGAAAACATTCAACACTTCTTTATCAAGTAAAAATGTGTACTATCTTTCATTTCTATATTAGAAATTATATCAACATAATTCCTAGTATTACCCTTTCTCACGTACCAAAAGGTGTATCCTTCACCTAGTCCTTTCGCCTTTTACCTTTCCACCTCGTCTCTTGAATGCAAGCAATGTATACCCTCCTTCTTTCCTCTTTTCTCAGACCAACTCCTTACTATTTTCTAATTTTACATTCAAAAATTGCAAGATCTTGTCTGAATTTTCTCATCTATAATGATATTCCTTCTAAAATATTCTTCAGCAAGAAATCTAGAAAGCTGGAGGCTCAGCTTGCTTTTATAACATGTTACCTCAGGAGATGCCATTATTTGGGTATAATTTTTGTTGTACTGAAGAAGTCTTTTCATTATTGCAACCTGAAAAGACATTCGGATATTTGATGCACAAATTCTTTTTCTACCAGCATCATGACTTGCACCATTTAGCTAACCCATCGCCAATGCCATCCAAGTGCAGCATTTCGACACATTCATTACATTGTCCTGTACAGGCCAAGATCTCTAGTGTATAGAGTGCACCATTAACCAATGTATTGTTGTTCGTATCCTGCAATTAGAAGGCCCTTGACTATAACTATAATATGGGATACAAAGGTCACTTATATCCAATTATTGACTTTTTGTGATTAATAGATAAAGATAAAAGTATTGGTCCATCATATTTCCAATTTAAATTTATTTAACGTTGCAATAAATTTTATTTGATTGATCAATGGCAAATATTTTTTTATAACTAACCCAAAATATTTATTTATGGTAACGAAATACTTCATACTCATATCTATTTGATTTATGTTTGCAGACACAACGCATAACTGGAGATGGCCACGGATGGGTGGATATGAGTGATAGTCCCGTTTTTGGAACTGACAGTTCAAATTATATTACTATTGCACCAGTTAGGGATGGTCCGGCAGGGACTTTTCGACATGCCGTGGCAGTAAACATTCCAAAAAGACGTTTTATTCCTCTAACACATGGTAGATATGAAGTTACGAGGATATTAACTTGGGATCATTCCAATGATGTTATGTAAGTTATTTGTTTCTTAAAGTGATGGCATAAAATATGTTAGGTGTACGATATTATTGTGGAAAACAGGTTTTCTACGTCTTATACATTATAAAGTTTATTTATATTTCCAAAATAATAGAGGTGTAGGGCGATAATACATTATAATACAATACAAAAACAACACAATAAATATTAAACGTAATCTTAAACTTAACGAATATTCTGCTACACATTTACATTTAGTCCAAGTAATGAAGCTTAAAATAGGACAAAACTTCGCAATTTTTACAGAATGGATCGATTTGCTTGAAAATTTGAGAATAAGTAGTGGATAGTCCAAGTATTAAAATCTATATGATGCCGAAAGGCGCTTTTACCATGGGGTTGGTTGCCACCCCATCCTGGGGGTGGAAATTATTTATTATATTTTTACCTCAAACATTGGTAAAAAACGTTCTATACATTTTTTTGATATACAGTTTTCGATTTATTGGATATCGAAAGTGTTAATTTTATATCGAAAAAAACAATGTTTTTAATCAGTTTTCTGCTAATAACTCCAAAACTTTTCGTTTTATCAAAACCACTTTACTCAACAAAAATGTAGCTTTTGAAAAATAAACAAAACCGTTTGTACTAATTTGCTGTAAGACCAACAGTATTCGAGCTACACTTTATTATATGTTAGCTCTTCTTCGTCAAATGCTAAATATTGTAGTTTCAAAGTCAAAAGACGGGGAAACTATGTAATTTTCGAGGATAACTTGTTGAAACTAATTTAAAGTACCTATTTAAAAATATCTATCTCCAAAAATAAAAAAAGTCTCTAGCTCAAAAATTAAGTGACTTTTAATGAAAATAATGTCAGTCCCTATTTTTTTTTCAGCGAAAAAGTTATCGGAAGCAACCCCCTTATCACCACCCTAATTAAAATTAGTAATTTACCTTATTTGGTCTTCTTTACTTATGTATTATTAATAGGTTTTAGAAGTTTGACTGGCTTAGAATAATTAGCTTTTAAAAAAATGGAGTTAAAAGCGAATAACGAATTTTTGTAGTTTGGAAAAAATGGCCTTTTCTTCAGAATAGAAAGATTGGCATCAGAGATATAAAAATATTTAAATACTAAATTGTAGCTTATTTAATTGCCAAGAAACTGGTTTACATAAATTTTTTCTACGGCAAAAATTAAGTGAGCTATTGACAATTAAATCTTCTAATAACAAGCAAAAACCACCTTTACCAACCCTTTCAAAGTCATCTCTTTTTACGACTGAGGATTTTTAAAAGATTTATTATTAATAGACTTATAGATCTTGTAAAAAGCTATCAAATTCTTTTTCAACAGACTTTTTAAAATAAAAAATAAAAAAGTTACGGTCAAAAAATCAATATATTTTTTTGAAAAAAAAATGAGATATCCAATTGAAAGCGAATAATGCAAATTAGCGGTGTTTTTAGTCATTGGCCTTATTCATTCTTCTTTATCTATGTACTATTAATAGATTTTAGAAGTTTTACTGGCATAGAATGATTAGTTTTTAAAAACTGGAGTTAAAAGCGAATAACGAATTTTTGTAGTTTGGTAAAAAATGCCATTTTCTTCTTTGCCTGCCAAATTTCTTTCACCGATTTTGTATAATGCATTCTCTAAAGATGACCTCACCAACTAAGTTACATCCTTTCTATATATTCTAAGGTTGACTCTATTTCCAAATCTTCTCTGATTTGAGTGTTCCGTAGTCTATCTCTTTTGGTACTCTTGAACTCGTCTAAGGTAGTTAATTTCTACTGCCAGTATTTTCTTGTCATTCTTTTAGAACCCATGACTCGCAACCAAAGGTTAATACAGGCCTGTATTTTGACTTGAACACAATAATTTTTGTTTTTCTTGTTATTTATTTTCCTTTAAGGAATTTATTGCTCATTGCGTAGCATAGCTTCATCGTTTTTTGGATTATACAGGGTGATTCATTAAGAATGTCCAATCTTTGGCATGTAGATTCTAGACTTCAAAATATTAAGATTTAACCCAACTCATTTAAAGAAAATGTGCCTCTTTACTGAGTTACAGGGTGTTTTATTTAAAAATTTAATAACTATTTATACCCAGTGCTTTAAAACTATTTGACATATCCTTGTCAAACTTGGCAGAAAATATAGGTACTGTACATCCTACCAAATTATGATAAATTAACTTTTCTGGCTACTACCAGAGGCGTACGACAGGGGAAAGTGAATGGTTGACCCTTTTCCAAATTCTACGTCACTGGCGAAATTGCTATTTTAGCACAATATTTCGATTTTCCAATACTTTCTATGTAAGTAATATAGTCTTCATTCGTAACGTTAAAGTCATTAGTTTTCGAGATATTTGAAGTTGAAAATGAAACGGCTCATGATTTTATCGATACGGATGCAGAGTATATTATTTGTACCGAAAGTATCGGAGAATCGAAAAATTGCAATAAAATAGTAATTCCGCCAGTGGCGTAGAATTTGGGAAATGTCAACCATTCAGTTTCCCCTGTCGTACGCTTCTGGTACTAGCCAAAAAGTTTTATTTAACATATTTTAGTAGGTTGTACAGTGTCTACACTATCTGCTAAGTATGATAAGGATATGTCAAATACTTTTAAAATACTGGATACAAATAGTTAATATTTATGTAATAGGGGTGTTTGATTTAAAAACTTAAAAATTATTTGTACCCAGTACTTTAAAAGTATTAGAAATTGTCGTATCATACTTGCCAAAAAGTGTAGGTACTGCACACCTTACTAATTTATGTTAAATATACGTTTCTGGCATTACCAGAGGCGTAGAGGGAAACTGAATGATTGGACCTTCCCAAATTCTACGCCACTGATGGAATTGCCATTTCAGCATAATTTGTAGGTTCTCCAATACTTTCTATGCAAATAATATACTCTTCATTCGTATCGATAAAATCATAAGTTTTCGAGATATTTGAAGTTAAAATGAAGGGGCACAATACATTAATCAAAATAACTGTAAAGTTTCATTTTCAACTTTAAATATCTCGAAAACTAGTGACCTTAACGTTACGAATGGAGTATAGTATTTACATAGAAAGAATTGGAAAATCGAAATATTGTGCTAAAATAGCAATTTCGCCAGTGGTGTAGAATTTGGGAAGGGTAAACCATGCACTGTCCCCTGTCGTACGCCTCTGGTAGTAGCCAGAAACGTTTGTTTATCACAATTTAGTAGGGTGTACGGCAACTACACTTTCTGCAAAGTATGACAAGGATATGTCAAATAGTTTTAAAGTACTGGGTAAAAATGGTTATTAAATTTTTAAATAGAACACCCTGTAACTCAGTAATGAGACACATTTTATATAAGTGATTTGGGTTAAATCTTAATATTTTGAGGTCTAGAATCTACAACTCAGAGATTGGACATTCTTAATGAATCACCCTGTATTATTAATTTCTATTTCCTGTCGTCCGTTGTCTTCTAATTCTACTCCTAAGTATTGGAAGGTTCATGCTTGATCTGTGTTTACTTCTTTTATATTTGCCTTTTCTTCTTCATTTTCTTTCATGACCATAACTTTTGTTTTATTGTTATTAATTGTCGTTCCATATTAATTTGTCTAGTAGGTCTGGATCCCGCGTATGAAAAAAAAGTTGATTAATAGCAAGCTGAAAATTTGTTAATAGCTTAAGGGTGTCTAGTCGGACAAACTTTGATATATGGGAACACTGGCACAGGGGAAGATTTAATTGTGGAACAGGTTAAAAATTTGGAACGGTCAGACCACGAAAACGTCACATGTATTTTGTCCGACAGAACAGAATCTCAAATAGATTATTGTGTAGAATTCTTATTCTTAAATCTGTAGAATAAGAGCCAGAATCTCAAACATTAAAAAAGAAAATGGATCAAAAATTGAAAAATATGAAATAAAAAACTTAGCAGATAACAGCAAAAGGACCAAATACAGAGAATATATAAAAGGAAGGCTAGAAAACAGACAAAAGCACGAGGATATAAACAGAAAATGGGAAGCGTATAAAAACATCATACAAGACGCTGCCAAAGAGACCTTGGGTCTACAAAAAAAGGTCAAACTAACTGAAGGGAAGTGGTTCGATGAAGAGTGTCTTAACATAACAGAAAGAAAAAATAATGCATATCAACGACTACAACAACGACATAGAACAAGACAGGCAGAGGAGGAATATAGAATGCTAAGGAGGGAAGAGAAGAAAATACACCGCAGGAAGAAAAGAGAACATATAGAAAAAGAACTCCAAGAAATTGGAGAATTAAATAAACCAACAGAAACGAGAAAATTCTACCAGAATTTAACAAAAGCAGAAAAGAATTTAAACCAACGACAATGATGTGCAGAGACAAAGAAGGAGATATAGTAACTCAACAGAGTGAAATACTGCAAAGATGGACTGAATTCTTCAAAGAGAAGTTTGAACAAAACGGAGATCCACTATACGATGAAATTATACTGAATCAAACGGATACCAGAGAAACAATCCCCCTTCAGAAGCTGAAATGCAAGAAGCAGTTACCAGACTGGAAAACAACAAGTCACCTGGATTGGACAACATTAGCGCAGAATTAATAAAAGAAGGCGGAGACTCCCTTTTGAATGCGATACACGAACTTATAGTGAACATATGGAATAATAAACAACTGCCACAAGACTGGAATAACGGAGTAATCATTCCACTACATAAAAAGGGAGATCAGCTTCAATGTAACAACTACCGGGCAATAACGCTACTGACTGTGGCATATAAAATACTGTCAAATATTTTGTCTGAGCGATTGAGACCATATGCGGCACAAATAGTTGGGGGATATCAATGTGGTTTCTGCAGGCAGAAGTCCACAATAAATCAGATCTTCGTTTTGAGACAAATCTTGGAAAAGACTAGTGAATTTTATATAGAAACACATCATCTCTTCATTGACTTTGAGAGTGCCTATGATAGTATCCATCGAGAATTTTTGATCAACGCCCTGAAAGAGTTTAATATTCCAACTCATCTCATTGAAATAGTAAAAGAAACACTTAAAGTACAAAGCAGGGTTCGAATTCAAAATGCACTAACAGATACAATCAGTGTTAGAACGGGCCTACGACAGGGAGATGCCCTATCCTGTATTCTATTCAACATCACATTAGAGAAAATAATTAGAGAGTCAAAAGTCAACACTAGAGGAACAATAATAACAAAAAGTGTACAAATATTGGCATTTGCCGATGATGTTGATATCATAGTTAGAAGCAAAAGAGAAATGATCGAAGCATTTAATGCTATAGAAAGAGCGGCACAAAACAGTGGCCTAAATATTAATGAAATAAAAACCAAATACATGAAGACCAGCAAATCGACAGGCCAAAGAAACCTACAGAATCTGACACTAGGAGACTATAACATCGAAAGCGTAAAATTTTTTACATATATCTAGGTTCACTAGTTACCGCAGATAACAATGGCAGCGAAGAAGTTAAGAGAAGAATACATATTGCTAACAAAACATATAATGGACTCATTAAACATCTAAGATCTAACAACATAACGAGAAAAACCAAATGCAAAATATACAAAACCCTGATAAAACCGGTCCTTATATATGGATCAGAGACATGGACACTGACGAAAAGCGATGAGAACTTATTAGGTACGTTTGACCGAAAAATCCTTAGACACATATATAAGGGGGTGAAAGAAAATGACGTATGGCGCAGAAGATATAATTTTGAACTATACGCAGCATACAACGAACCCGACGTCATAACATCCATAAAGATCTGACGTCTGCGCTGGATGGGCCATGTTGAACGAATGTTGGAGACCGAAACACCAAAACACATAATGAAGCAAACACCAGTAGGGAGAAGGTCAAAGGGAAGACCCAAACTTAGATACATGGAACAAGTGGAACAAGATCTGAAAACACTTGAGATTACCCACTGGAAGAACAAAGCAAGGAACAGAACAGAATGGCGGAAAATCCTAGAATAAGCCAGGACCCAAAAAGGGTTGTCGAGCTACTGATGATGATGATATATGTCTTTTCTTCTTCTTCATTTTCTTCCATGACCATAACTTTTGTTTTATTGTTATTAATTGTCGTTCCATATTAATTAGTAGGTCTGGATCCCGCGTATGAAAAAAAAGTTGATTAATAGCAAGCTGAAAATTTTTTAATAGCTTAAGGGTGTGTAGTCGGACAAGCTTTGATATATGGGAACACTGGCACAGGGGAAGTTTTAATTGTGGAACAGGTTAAAAATTTGGAACGGTCAGACCACGAAAACGTCACATGTATTTTGTCTGACAGAATGATTTTTGCATGATAGCAGTCTGATTTTTGCATGAGAGTTTAATCTCTTTTCGGAGAGTTTAAGTCTATTCTGTCGGACAAAATAAATATGCCGTTTTCGTGGTCTGACCGTTCCAAATTTTTAACCTGCTCCACAATTAAAACTGCCCCTGTTCCAGTGTTCCCATATATCGAAAGTTTATCCGACTAGACACCCTTAACCCATTAACACCTACGGGCACCATATGGAACCAACAAATTACATACGCATCAAAGTCTATTTGCCATCATATCGGCTAAAATTTCGCAGAAATGTTCTGGGTATTTTTAGTTGAAGGTTACCTCTTCTTGAGTGAACAACTGAAATTTAGTTTTATAACTATTTACGAGTGTAATAAATTCTTGAAGTTACGGTTGGTTTTGTTTGTGAAAAAATATGGACATCCGTTTCGTGTGAGTATTTTATTTATTACTTTTTGCACTGGGATTCTCGTTTTTATTTTAAAAACATTCGAAACAAACTTCAATAAATAAATTGTGCACGTTTTCATAATCTTTCATCTTTTGGTTTTTTCGTAATTACGCCAAAAATATGTGTGTTTCCATATAGAGCCGCTAGGCGGTTTACTGGATAGATAGTTTTGACTATTTTTTTTATAAACTTTCCTTATTTTTAGAGGAATTACTTTGAAAGAAGCTCTCGACATAGCTTACGGGGAAGACGAAAGTGATAACGATGTTTCTGCGGTTTACATAGAACCTCCAGATAGTAACGTATTGACAGACGAAGACTAGGCCGATGAAGATGACGCGGGTTTTATTGATAACCTTAGTCGTAACCAGCTATCTTCTGGCGCCGAAATTGTATTTTCCAACAACAGTAGAATCGGAGGCATTGCTGAAGATACGATTGTAGAAGAAACCACGATAGATTCACCCAGTACGAGCAGCAGAGCAATTCCATCTCCGCTAACTTCAACTGATGGAGGTCTAACTATGTTCACGCGGCCGCAAAGTTCAGATTTTTGTAAAGAAGGGGATTTGGTGCATACAGAGTATAATTTTCCAGTGTCTGATTACTCAAAATATGCTGATTCAAGCCCTATAGAGCTGTTTAAATTATTTTTTACTGACGAACTGTTGAAAGAACTGATGACAAGGACGACAAACTACGCGCTGTTCAAAAACTGTGCCTCTCCAAACGTGTCCATAGAAGAACTTAAAGTCTTCTTAGGTTTTTTAATTTTAAGTGGTTACAACACCCTGCCTTCAAAAAGAAGCTGTTGGGAAAGTGGTAAAGATATGCGGAACGAAATGGTAGTAGATGCAATGCGACGCGACCGTTTTCTGCAAATTTGTCGCTTTATACATTTTGCAGACAACAATTCAATAGATTTAGAAGACAAAATATATAAGCTTAGATTTTTATAAGTTTATTTGAAATCAAAATTTATAGAACATTTTGTTCCTGAGAAAAATCTTTGCTACGATGAATCAATGATCCGTTATTACGGAAGACACGGCTGTAAGCAGTTCATACGCGGAAAGCCGATTAGGTTCGGGTACAAAGTGTGGGCATTCAACACCCCATGTGGCTACTTGATAAACTTTGAAATTTATCAAGGACGAAATCCCCGTGCAAACAAGGCGTATGAAGCACTCTTCGGGAAATCCGCCACATCTCTTGTGCAAATGATTGAAGAATTGGGGGAAAACGTAAGAACCGATACAATTTTTATTTCGATAATTTATTCACTGGATCAAACCTATTGTATACATTGAAAAATAATGAATATAGTGCAACACAAACCATCAGAGACAATCGACTACCAAGAGGGTGTATTCTCGAAGACAAAAAAGAATTTAGTAAAATGGCTCGGGGAGCTATCTCTTCTACATTAGAAGGAACTTGTGGAATAATATACGTCCGATGGATGGACAATAGCGTTGTTACATTAGCAAGCACTTGTTTTGGCGTGTCACCAACTAGACCTGTTGAAAGATTTTCAAGACAGGAGAGAAAAAACATTGTTGTTCCGAGGGCAAATATTGTTTCACAATATAATAACAATATGGGTGGCACCTATTTGATGGATAGCAATATATCTTGCTATCGAATTGGAATCCGTTCCAAGAAATAGTATTGGCCCATTTTTATGCAGTGTGTCAATTTAAAAACTTACAATGGCTATATCTCACGAACAAAAGCTGATATCAAAAAATGCTTGAAACCGTTTCTAGGATAGTAAGGGGGAACTAAAATGACATGAAAGAGAACTCACCCCCATCAACCCCCTAGGCCCCACCCATCACAACCAAAAAAGTTTAAATTGCAAACCCCTACTTGTGATGCATCATTGAAAAGGCTATAAAAAATGCTATCCAATGGTATAAATAATAATTATACAGGGTGAAGCAATAATGGTGAAACTTTTGCTTAAATGAAAAATTTACTAAGGTTTTGTTGAATTACAAATTGATTAAAAATGTCAATTAAGTAAATATTTAATGTGAATTCCGTTGTTTGGTAAACAATAATACAGCCTATTTTCAAATTCTGCACGAAATTTGGCAAATGTTCTAGTAATAGGGCGACATGCTTGAGTAATTCTTTCTCGAAATTCCCCAAGTGATGCAAGTTGAGTTTTATAAACAACTGATTTAAGGTAACCCCATAGAAAAAAGTAATATACTATTCTACTATAAAAAGTACCATCCAATGGTATAAATAATAATTATACAGGGTGTTAATATCAGCTGGCTTACTATGACTTTTGTATTTGTAATGCTATCTCCCGGACTATTATTTTAAATGGTAAATGTCCGCTAGAACTTTTTTTTGTTGAATTAAAACTTAATTTGCTATTTTTGCCTTAAATCAGTTGTTTATAAAACTTAACTTTTGTCACTTGGGAAATTGCGAGAAATAATTACTCAAGCATGTCGCCCTATTACTAGAAAAACATTTGCCAAATTTCGTGCAGAATTTGAAAATAGACTGTATTATTGTTTACAAAACAACGGAACCCACTTTGCACATTTACTTCATTGACATTTTTATCAAATTTGCAATTCAACAAAACCTCATTAAATTTTTCATTTAAGCCAAAGTTTCACAATTATTGCTTCACCCTGTATAATTATTGTTTATACCATTGGATAGCATTTTTTATAGCCTTTTCAATGATGTATCACAAGTAGGGGTTTGCAATTTAAACTTTTTTGGTTGTGGTGGGTGGGGCCTAGGGGGTTGATGGGGGTGCGTTCTCTTTCATGTCATTTTAGTTCCCCCTTACTATCCTAGAAACGGTTCCAAGCATTTTTCGTTCTCAGCTTTTGTTCGTGAGATATAGCCATTGTAAGTTTTAAAATTGACACACTGTATACCTAGTGGACGTAAGCATTCAAAATGCATGGACGCTGTATAGAAAATTTGGTCGTAACATTAGCCAACTAGAATTTAGACGGGCCATTGTCCAAACATATCTGATAAGATATAAAAACCCACCTAAAGCACCGGGAAGAGTGTCGGCAGCTGCAGGAAGTGCTCGAATTGGAGATATAAGGTACGACGGATTGAATCATTTTGTGGTTTATGTACCAGAAAATAAAAGAAGAAGATGCGCAGGGATTGGATGTTCAAGTCGAGGGCGAACAATGTGCTGTAAATGTGACGTGGGCCTCTGTATTGACTGTTTTCGCAATTTTCATACAAAGTGACTGTTAACGAACATCTTTCGGGTTCGCGCCTAGTGGTACCATATGGGAACGGGTGTTTTCTCAATTACTATGTCAGTTAAAAAAATTTTCTTCCTGAGTTTAGTACAGAATACTTAGTTCAGAGAAATAAGGAAAAAAAATATCATGTTGGTGACAGAACCCCCTCCAGGCCGAAACCAATTTTTTTGAGTAGTATGGACATCTATATTAATAACCTATATGTTTCCTGCAGCCGATTTTGATGAGATACATAGTTATAAACAAATGAAGATCAAAAAACGGTAAATTTTAGCTTTTTTCGTCTATAACCAAAAAGTTAAGCATTTTAAACAAATTTGAGAGTGAGAAACTCATAAATCGTATAAAAAACTTCAATATGGCGTCCGCTTAATATATCTATCCTTATTGGTTACTTCGAAAATTGCAAAATAATTCATAAATTTTGAGTTTTTATAAATATTCATAAGTTATGTAAAAATTAACTTAGAACCTTCTTATTACATGGAATGCTGGGACTTCTGGTGCTTAAATTATACACTATATTTCATAACAATTGGTCAAATAGTTTAAAAGTTATTTTATTTGTTTATCCCAAATTATTTTTTTTTGCAACACTGTAAGTCAGAAAATGATGAAATTACAGTAATAGTTTGGATAGTTTTAATTTAATTTAATTTAATTTAAAAAAATGACAAAAAATAGTTCTAAGTATGGCAAAATTATTTTGCAAGAACATGTCGATTTTTTGCTTATAAACAATTAGAATAACTTTTTAACCATTACCCATAGAAAAATTATTTTTTCATATTTAGAATGACTGAATTTTTATACAAATTTAAAAAAAGAAAAAATTGTCCTAGGACAATTAGGGATGAAGTTGCCCCCTCCCCTTTTTTTAAGTCACAGCAGCTTTATTTATAACAATTACGAGATCAGATCAAACACATTTGAAAGAACATACTTCAGAGCTTTAATGTATCAAATATAAAAAATATATACTTACAAACAAATCTTACACAAAGCTTCAAAATGTGAGCCTTAAAATCGGCCGGTTTTGAAACTTGGGAGATCGATGAAAAGGGGGAAGGAACTATTAGCTGTATCTCTTGTTCTCGCCTATGCATTTCGACGTTTCTTTTTTTAATTTGTATGTACTTTTTGCGTACAGTACGAGTATGCATTATTTAAATAAATTAATTGTTATATACACCATCAAATTTGTTTAAACAATTTTTTTTTCAATTTTTTTTTATAATATTTTAAGTAATTTTAATCACAAAACATGAATATTTATGAATAATATATAGTTTTTTATTAAACTTAGTAATAATTTAAAGTATGAAAAAACAAATTATCCCATTCAATTGTTTCTAAAAATAGTATTGGTCTATGGAAATCAGAAAATCTCAAATGAGATTTTGGTACACTATTTTTTGATAAACATGCTATTAGATGAATGAAAAACTGAAGTTACAGAACCACCAAACAAGAGATAAACGTAATTGATTGGGGTTGGAAATTAAGCTAAGAACCGTTAGTATCAATCCGATCAACAGATCTTCTTTATACACGGGCGCCCATATAAAAATTTTCAAGGGGGGCAGACGTGAAGATGTTGCACATTGTATTTTGTATACTTTGGATAACCATATATAGTTAATAGCACCCGAAAAGCTAAGGGGCCAATCCCCCCCCCTGCCCATGGCATATCTTTTACCAGATATTTTATTAAAATAAACCATCTGCTCTTGCAAAACTGGTTGCACCGAGTACTTGTTAGTACAGAGATATAAATAGTTTATGGACTTCGATAACCAAAACCTCTATCTTTCTCTATTATCTATTTTGGAGTTTCTTTTTTTAATCTGTATGTACTCTTTGCGTACGTTACGGATATGTTTTTTGTTAATAAAGTGGTTATTTAAATAACTATGTAAATTGGGTAAACAATTTTTGGAAATTCTTTTACGATATTTTTAGGATGACTTTGTTGGCAATCATAGGATTGGATCATATGCACTTGACTTTACAATAACTTATAATAAATAGGTCACTGATAATTGTTACGTTTTTCATAAAGATACAAGTATTCCTAAATAAATCTCCTTTAATTTTATTTTAATAATCTTGTTATAATACCAAAATTTATGAAATATCTTAATTTTTGCTTTTTTGCAATCTTAAAATTATAACTTTCAATCTTGTAAGATACAATTATTACAATGTTGTAGAAAATTTCTGAAAATAATTTTGTTCTTTTTATCCTCTCTCTAATTTTGTTACATTTCATTTTTCGTTTTCTAGTAGCATGTTTATCAAGAAATAAAACTTAGTTTATTTGAGATTTTTATTTTCAATTCAATATTATAAGCCAATGTTAGATTTAGGAATAATTGAATAGGATTAGTATATAATAATTACGGGGCGTAACAAAAATACAGGTCATAAATTTGATCGCATATTTTGGGACCAAAAATACTTCGATTGAACCTAACTTACCTTAGTATAAATATGCACATAAAAAAAGTTACAACCCTTTGAAGTTACAAAATGAAAATCGATTTTGTCCAATATATCGAAAATTCCGCGAGATTTTTTATTGAAAATAGAGATGTGGTATTTTTATGGCAGGAGCATCTTACAAAAAAATTAAAGTAAAATTTTGACAACCCATAAAAATTTTATGGGGTGTATTTTTGTGTACGTTCAAACTTTTGTGTACGTTCCAATTAAATTATTTTTGTGGTACCATTAGTTAAACACAATGTTTTTAAAACTTTTTTGCCTCTCAGTACTTTTTCGAAAAGGCAGTTTTTATTGAGATATTTTGAATATTAGCCAAATCCACCACATATTTGTAAATATGGTTAAGTACGATTATGGAGACTTGGTAATCGTATGAAAATTTATTTATAATTTACATTTTTAGGCATATTTTGAACCATATTAAAAAGAAGCCACATCTTGATAAAAGGTGCCTTATCGAAAAAATACTAAGAGACAAAAAAGTTTTAGAAACATTGTGTTTAACTAATGGCACCGCAATAATAGTTTAATTGGAACGTACATAAACATTTGGGGGGTGTAAAAGAATAAAACCCCCATAAAATTTTTATGTAAACATATTAAAAAAGAAGCCGCAACTCGATAAAAACTGCCTTATCGAAAAAATACTAAGAAGCAAAAAAAGTTTTAAAACAGTGAGTTTAAGTAATGGTACCACAATAATAATTTAATTGGAACGTACACAAAAGTTTGGGGGGTTTAAGGGAACAAAACCCCCATAAAATTTTTATGGGATGCACAAATTTCACTATAGTTTTTCTTTAAGATCTTCCTGTCATAAGAATGATACATGTCCATTTTCAATAAAAAATCTCTAATAGTTTTCGATATATTGGAAAAAATTGGTTTTCATTTTGTAACTTCAAAGGGCTATAACTTTTTTTATGTGCACATTTGTATTAAGGTAAGTTAGGTCCAATCGATCTATTTTTGGTCCCAGAATATGTGATTTAATTTATGGCCTTTATTTTTGTTACCCTGCATAACTAATATGTACATTTTACAATAAAAGTTACATCAAATATTATTTAAAAAATTGAAAAAAAAATTGTTTAAACAAATTTGATGGTGTATATAACAATTAGTTTATTTAAATAACGCCTATTCGTAATGTACGTAAAAAGTACATACAAATTAAAAAAAAGAAGCAACGAAATAAATAATCGAGAACCAGAGGTACAGCTAACAGCTCCTTCCCCCCTCTCATCGCTATCCCAAGTTTCAACGCCGGCCGATTTTAAGGGCCATATTTTTAAACTTTGTGGACGATTTCCTTAAAAGGAAATCTTTTGTATACTTGGTAGGTTAAAACTTTGAAGCATGATCTTTCAAATGCGGCTAATTTTATTTCTTAGTTGTTATAAACAAAGCTGCTGTGAATTAAAAAAAGAAGGGTGCTAACTTCGTCCCTAATTGTGCTAGGACAATTGTTTTTCTTTCTAAATGTGTATAGAAATTCAGTCTTTCTGAAAATGGAAAAATAATTTTTCTACAGGTAACGGTTAAAAAGTTATTCTAATTGTTTATAAGCAAAAAATCGACATGTTCTTGCAAACTAATTTTACACTATTTAAAATTATTTTTGCCATTTTTTTTTAAATTAAGTTAACAGCATAAATTTTCTTCTTTCATAAACTGTCAGAAGTATTACTATAACCTCATCGTTTTCTGACTTATAGTGTCGCAAAAAACATTAATTTGGGATAAACAAATTAAATAACTTTTAAACTATTTGACCAACTGCTTTGAAATTTAGAATATTATTTAAGCACCAGAAGTCTCAGCATTCTGTGAAATAAGAAAGTTCTAACTTAATTTTTACATAAGTTATGAACATTTATAAAATCTCAAAATTTATTAATTATTTTACAATTTTCTAAGCAACAAATAAGGATATAGATATGCAGCGAACGCCATTTTGAATTTTTTTATATGATTTATTAGTTTCTTACTCTCAAATTCGTTTAAAATGCTTCACTTTTTAGTAATAGACGAAAAAAGCGGAAATTTAGCGTTTTTTGATCTTCATTTGTTTATAGCTATGTATATCATCAAAATTGGCTGCAGGAAACATATAGGTTATTAATATAGATGTCCATACTACTCAAAAAATTTGGTTTCGGCCTGGAGGGGGATGTGTCACGAGAAAAATCTTATTTCTCTGGACTAACTGTTATATTTAAAAAAATTAATAAATTTTGTCAATAACAAAATTTTTTTTCTCGGCGTTAATAGGCAAATAGCAAATTTTCAGCTTGCTATTAATCAACTTTTTTTTCATACGCGGGATCCAGACCTATAGTGTTTTATTTCGTATTTCTATATTTCTTTGTAGTTCGGTGTAGTTCGGTGTTCGGTGCAGTTAGGAAAAGAGGCCAAAAATTCTAATTCGACGATAAATTGGTCGCATCCCATTTTGTCATCCATGTTCTGCAAACTTGAATTTGCAATAGATCTGGTAGCCTAGAAGCGATCTCTTAATAGCTCTCAATCATAGACGGTGATCTTGGCAATCTATTGTTTTTGTTTTTGGGCGCTTCCCTGTTCTCCTTGATCTTGTGTCTGGCCTTCTTGACGCTATGCCCAATAACATCTTAACACGTTATCTCTTCTTCTTTTATTTCTTGGAGGTCTTTCTATCTGTTTAATTCTGAATCTGCCTCTGGCTAATTTCCTGGGAGGCAGATTGCCAGCTATTCCTCCATCTTTTAGGTGGTCTTCCGGGGGGTTTTGAACTGGGCGGGTTCTTTTCTGGGGCAATTTTTGGGAGTCCATTCTCATCCATTCGTCTTACATGGTTGTACCATATTCTCTTGCGCTACCTTCCCCATCTAACAATATCTTGAATTTGGCATCGCTCTCTAATGCCTGTATTTCTTACTCTGTCTCTTCTTGTTTCCCCACTATTGTTCTTGGGGTTTTCATTTCGGCAACTCTTAGCATCTGTTTCGTTTTGTTGGTGTCTTCGCGCATTTCTATGCCATATGTCATGATCGGTCGTATGGAAGTCTTGTAGATTCTAATTTTACTATCTGTGCGCATATACGGATTTGACCTGACTATCTCCCGCAGACATCCTGACAATGCAGGTGCTTTGTTTGATCTGACTCCTCAGCTCCTTTACCGGGTCATGAGTGCTTGATATATCTATGCCCAGATATCTGAATTGCATCACCTGTCCTATGGGGTTGTTCTCAACTACTAACTTACATCTGAGCGGATCTTTTGCTATTGTCATACATTTAGTTTTGTTGGTAGAAATGTTCATATTTAGTTGGCGGCTTACTTGAAAGAACTGAAAGAGCTGTCTCTGAAGATCATATTTAGATTCAGCAATAATTGCTGCATCATCTGCGTAACACACCATACCAATTCTTTTGTTGCCCATTCTATATCCAAGATGTTACTTTGTTTATAATTTTGCCCATGAGTAGGTTAAACAAGAAGGGGCTTAAACTGTCTTTTTGTCTAATTCCTCCCGGTGTTGGAATATTTTTAGTGAACTGGTCTTCTGCTCTAACTTTGGTTAAGTTGTTCTTATTTAGGTAATGGACTATCTTTGTTATGCTGGTCGGTGTTTATTTTCTATTAATATATTTAGAATGTCTCCCATGCCAACTTTGTCAAACACCTTCGTCAGATCAATGAAGCAAATATACGCTAGCATGCCGAACTCTATAGCTTTTTCTTTTATTTGTTTTATTATAAATACTGCATCTATTATAGATCGCACCTTTGTTATCTCAACGTTATCTCAACTTCTATAAATGTGATTCGCAATTTCCGGCTTCTCTTGAGATCCTATCAAAATCGCTTAGTAGATGAAAATTTGCGCGTCTTTCGGACATTGTAACAAATTGTACGATTTAATAAAAAAAAAACAAGAACTGCACGCCGCTATATTTTTTTTTGTTCTTTTAATTACGAGATTTTAAGGGATTTATTTTATGTTTCCATTAAAGTATCCCTAATAATAAAAACTTTGTGCATGCCGCTCCTGAAGGAAAAATTATTTAGATATACTGAATCATCTTCTTCTTTAAGTGCCATCTCCGCGACGAAGGTTGGCAATCATCATGGCTATTCTGATCTTCAAGGCAGCTGTTCTGAATACTTGCCTTGAGCTGCAACCAAACCATTCTCTTGAGGTACGTATCCATTACGTTGGTGCTCCGTGTGCACGGATTTAACCGATTGGATCGCCGAGGGTGAGCGCCACTCCGGGCGATCTCAACCCTCGGCGATCCAATCGGTAGCGGTTTATATGTAGAGGAGCACATGCCGTATCCACACTGAGCACGGAGCACCAATGTAATGGATACGTACCTTTAGGTTCTTCAACAAGGAAACTCGTCTCCTTCCCAGTGGCGTGCTGGCCTTATAAATGAATCGGTGCAATCACCGAAAGGCCGCGGTCTCTTGAGGCCGGTCAAATAAGTTTTTTTTCACAAAAAATTTTATAGATGTAACAAAAACAATATTTTTTTAATTTTAAAAACATTTCAAAAAATTTACTTACATTTTTTTAAAATTGTAAAATACTGTTTCAGTATATTATGAATAAGACTATATACATAAATAATCGTTGCTACAGATAATATTTATTTTCATACATACAAGTACACATATTTATGGTTTTCCAATTTCCTTCAAACATCTAAGTTATGTACTCAACAGAATCAAAAATGGAAAAGGCACATTTTTGACCGAACTATTGCAAGAATCGAAAAACGATTTGATCAAGACAAATCGTTTTATGATGATATAAGCACATTACATCCTAAAAATTTTGATACAATAAAAATGAAATACCTTTAACGGCATTTAAATCATTTACTGAAAAACTAAGAAATTTTTATCCTACCATATCTGCGACTGCAATTAGAGAAGAACTCGTGGATTTGCTGATAACTGGACTGTATTAAAAAACAGGAATTTGCAAAATACTGAAATTATAGAAGAGCGAGTTATTGATGAATATGCCCACTCTACAGATAATATGAAAGATGCCATTATTATTCTAAGTGATAATGAACATGAAGTAACAAATAATGACAATGTTGTTGATATCGTGAAAACTTCACCTCCGTATGGTACTAAAAAGTATAGAGATTGTATAGCTTGCTGTTCCGCTGTTTTGCATACGTAGGTAACTACAACTTATACCAGTGTGCTTATCCAAATTTAAAGTATTTATTAACTTTTTAAGTGACACACGTATCTTGCAAAAGAAACTTTTCAACGTTAAAACACAAAAAAACATTGGTTAATAAGTACTTTAACACAAGATCACTTGCAAACATTTATGCTAATGGCTGTAGAAGAAGAAGCTTTGTATGAGCTTAAAAATGATGAAATAATCGACGACTTTGCTCAAAAATTAACTTTAATGCGGAAAATATTGATCGAGAGTTAAGTCATTATTTTATAAAATAATTTCAAAATAATGTTTAAATTATTGCGTTGTATTAACATTTAAATATTGTGTTTGCAATATACTTTTATTTTTACTCTCTTGTATAATTGATTTACTAAAATTCAACTTAATACATAATTGAAAAATTCTAAAAATTTTATTTTACTTTTATCTTAATTACATTAAATTCATACATATTTATTCAGGAAATTATGGTTTCTGCCTTACTGCATACAATATTGCGTTTATTATTTGTAAGCATTAAGAAACATGTAATTTATTATTTGTAAGGTTGCTATAGATTAAATAAAAAATTAAAGCAAATTTTAAAAAATTTATTAAATTCAAAGTTTTATGTTTGACTGAATTTACTTATATTTAACTGACTAATTTATTTATATTTTTGTGTTTTTTTTTTATTTTATAAATATCCTGATAATAGAAGGTAAAATGAGGATGGGAGGCCGCTTTTCTACAAAAAATACCGGGCCGCTTGAAAAGTTCAGCACGCCACTACTCCTTCCTACGCTTCTCCTACCTTCTATTTTTATTTGAATTATAAGAGTCAAGATGTTATATCTTTCACCTCTCAGCACATGTTCGAGATACTGCTGATAATACCATTAAATTGCACAAATTAATATACGTACGTAATTTATAATAATGACGCATCAAAATCAGATGAACGAGTAGAAATAGGAATGAATAATTCTAACACTAACTGATCAAAACACTCACAAAATTCTAAAATATTTCAAATGGAACTACAGTCGAACCCTTTTATTGGAATAGCCTTCGTGCCAAGCAAAAGTATTCCTTTAACCAGGATATTTTAATAGCCGATTATTGGTGGCTAGTACTAACATTTAGGGACCTTAAATTTCTATTCCTTAAATTGGAATATTCCTTTAACCAGTATTTTAATACGCGGGTTCGACCGTACAATCAAAAGATTGTTTTACGCAAAGCATATCTAAAAAACTAATAATTTCAAAATAATTATTTTAGTTTCTGAAAAATAGAAGCACAAAAGACCCTGAAACTTAAAACTTCGGCTTGCTACGCTATAATTTCAGAAAAATTAATTTAAAGTATCCACAGGTGTTTCACTACACACTGCTCACTCAGATGCCATCTCTATAAAATCGCCAAAATGGACATCGATCTGCAGGTAGAGCCGACGTAGATTCAGAAAAACTCTATATTTTTGGGATTAAACCGTAATTAAAAAATTTTATTTTTAAATTTCAGATTTCCAACATGGAAAAAATATCCATTTCCAATATACAAAAAATATAAATTATTCTTCAAACTTAAAAAAAACTTTAACTTAAACTTAAATACATACCCGTAGTAGGTATGATAAGGTATTGACACCCGCGTTTGACTCCGCGGTGCATAATTTTAAGCTATTTGGCATTCGAAATTAGAAATCCAATGAAAAAGTCTTCCTTATGCTTAATAAAGTTCAAACGAATAACTAAAACTAATTGTGAAGTTTAGTTTCACTTGCCCCTTCAATACTGGAGTATATTTACATTTGTACCATGAAACAATGTTATATTATGGTATCGGATTAAATACCTGCCATTAACAGAAACATTGGCAGATCTCCAAAGTAGATTTATTCAGTAATGGTTAATTTAACTACTTGCGTGGAGAAATAATATGAACACAGTCATTTTTATAATACTCACACTCTTATACAGTGAGAGGATAAAATATTACCCCTCCACTATCAACCCATTAAAAAAAAATTCTCCGACACGTCGATTTTAAACTTACACGTAAATCATTTAATTTTTATTTGAGCGCTTGCGGCTTACAAAGCTCTCTTAAAAACTACGTTACAACATAAAAAATTAATATTTACCTAATTTCGTAACATTTGAAAAATGCCACTACAAAAGTGATATTGTCACTGAGGGTTTTCACCTCCAATTTCGTTGAACCTCATTTAATTTTCATGAAAATTGGTGAGTGGTGAGAACATCAAGAAACAGAAGTGACATGGTTTCAACTTGCTCTTTTTTGGAGATGGAAGCCACCGCTTCTCGTGGATGAAAATTATTTTATTAAAATAACCCCATAAATTAAAAAATTTAAATTTAATTCCAAAGAAACATTTAAACTTAATTCTAATACATCAATATTTTCAGTAAAAACCATAGCTATCATAAAAGCCTGCTAATACGCCCAAAATAAAAATCTCAAACAAATAAACATACAGTTGAGTCCACGAGTCTTTACCTGTGCGTCATCATTTAAAGCATACGAAATTAGTCGATGATAAGTCGAAAATTGAAATTTAATAAACTCAACAGCAAGAGATAGCAAGTACCTACTGCTCCTATTACGGGTTAAAATTTGAATTATCAAATATGTATTTTATCTCGCCAGGTGTTAATGACACACGGGTAAAAACTCATGGACTCAACTTGTATTATCGGACTGATTCATCATCATCATTGGCTCGACAGCCCTTTCTGGGTCTTGGCCTGTTCCAGGATTCTTCTCCACTCTGATCTGTTTCGTGCTTTTTTTCTCCAGTTTTTTATTTTTAAGGTTTTTATATCATTTTCTATTTGTTCTAAATATCTCAGCTTCGGTCTTCCTCTTGTTCTTTTTCCTCGGAAAAAGTATCGGACTGATTATCAGTTTTAAAAAGTTTCTCTAGTCAACTAGACGAAAATCAAAGAATAAAAATACTGTTATCTAACTAATCTAACAACTATGCAGTTTAATATAGTATTCACGTTGATAAAAGCTCATATTAGTATTGAAAATAATGAAAAAGTAGATCATATGGCAAAAGACAGCTTTTTCGGTGGCGAAGAAACATTGAACGATATTGGACTTCAAAAATGTATAACCATAAGTAAAAGTAGACTACATGATAACTGGAAACTTCAATGGAATCAATACTGTATAAATTGTCCGACAAGGTATACTCTTTTACATCCGAAAATCCCGACAGATTATTGGCATAAAAATTTAGATTTTTCAAGACACGATATTGTTACCATATCTCGACTAAAATTTGGCCATGCCTTTTATCCGGCTCATCTATATAAAATCAATACCATACAGTCGGATTTGTGCGAAAATTGCAATACAATAAGTGACTTGGATCATATATTTTTTGCATGTGACAGATATGTGACAAAAGAAATCTATTAAATATGCAGCTATTGCAAGAAAACGTTTATCCCCATATAATCTGATAAACTTGGTAGCTTTGAACACACCGTCAATCTTTAGGTTTCTTGTAGATTATGTTAAGTCGTATAAATTGAAACTTTAGGTTATAAAATTAGTCGTGTAAATTAATAATACCCCGTATCCCTACTTGGTCTGTGGTTAGTACCCTCAACGACCTGGGTGCGAAAAGTTTTGTTTCCCTTCCCTATCCTGGATTGTTTTTGTAATAAAATTCGGAGATGGATTCGTAATGGTCTTGGTATATGGTTAGGCGTCGATTTTAAGAAGTGTTGCTGGCTAAATGGGCGCAGTTCGCAAAGGCCATAAAAGAAAAAAACCCATATATTGACACAGGAACAAATTCTAAGAAAAATTTGTTATATAAAATTATTAAAATAAATCAATACTTTTTGAGTTGTTAAAGATCATAAACACTCATCAACAAATATGGTCCAAAACTGAACATGAAAAAGACTAAATTTATGATTGTAACAAAGAAGCTATACAGCAATGTGAATTTAACCATAAATAATAAGCAAGTGAAAGAGTTAATTCATACAAATATTTAGGGGTTTGGTTCACTGATACTAATAACCAGACAAGAGAAATTAAGAGGTGAGTAGAAATAGCGAGACAATCATTTATCAAAATGAAAAAGTTCCTATGCTGCCGAGACATAAATCTGAAATTGAGAACGATAATGTTAAGTTACTATGTTTTCTCCGTTCTCATGTACGACATGGAAGCTTAACACTAAAAAAGATTTAAATCAAAAACATTGAGGCATTCGGGATGTTGTGGATACAGGAGAATGTGGAAAATACCATGGACAGAAAGAGTAACAAAACAAGATGATTTGCTAAAGATGGGCAAGGAATGCGAAGTCATAAAAACCATACAAACGAGAAAATTGGAATATCTAGGCCACATAATGAGAGGGGAAAAGAACTCCCTGGTAAGACTTATAATCCAAGAAAAAATCTTGGGAAGAGAAATGTGGGACGTAGGAGATTTTTCTGGTTGCTAAATTTACGGGAGTAGTACGGGTGCAGTTCAGTACAATTGTTCAAAGCTGCATCCAACAAAGTTAAAATTGCTGTGATACTAGCCAACCTCCGATAGAAAATGGTACTACAAGAAGAATAAAGATCAAAGATATTGGTTTTTCGTAAAAAATGCATGTTTAAAGCGGTTTTTGATTATTAAAAATTATATCAGACCGAAAACGTTTGTTACGTACTTTGAGTCCAACTTGGATCTTTTTTAAGGAAAATGATATACCATCTACAAAGAAAGTCTGTTTTACTTCTTAAGTAATTTTTACTATGGTGTACAGACAACTAGAGGGAACCCCCTCTTTATGTTAATATTCAATATCGTTGAAAAATTAAAATCCATCATGAAAAGTGAAATGTATCAAACCATGCCAGACATCCAAAGTAAAAGTTATCCTCCAACACCAAATTGTTCTATATGGTCCACATAATGTTCAGAAAAAAGTCACACCATTTTGAGCGTTGTGAGCGTTGAGTATAACTAATAAACTTATAAAGATATACCCATTATTTTTAAGTTAAGTTTTGTTTCTTTAAAAAAAGCATACCAAATAAACTTTGAAAAATTAAAATCGGTAAGTATATTAGACGAGATATTGCAAATTTATTCCTAAAAGACATATTATTGACAACATCGGACATTGTTCCTTATAACTTTGCGTTTGCTCACGATAAAAATACTTAAACGATAATATTTTTAAGTTGTGATTATAAGCTTTAAAATAAATTCTGCAAAATTAAATTTGATCAATTTTGGATGAAGTTATACAGTGTGTCTGCGTAACTTGGAACCATATGGGAAACTTTTTTATTATCAACTTTACAAAAAAATGTATTCTTCATTAAGTGGTCTAAAACGTAAGATTCAATCATCAAATATCAAATTTTATCAACAGTATACGAGGTATGTCAAAAAATATGAATTTCCCTCAAGAGGAAAGTACCTTTTTATTTCACAATATCGAAAATTGTCATTAAGAAAAAGTTGTTTGGAATTAAAAATTGTATTAAAATATGCAATTACATTCTTCTAATTGAATTTTTTTTTCTTTTCAGATTACTGATATCCAACATCATTTTTATTACGATAACTCCGTTATTATTAATTTTAAGAAAAAAAGTTATTCTTTATAAAAAGGTCTGCATAGTCTATCAACTACGATGCAATTATAAGATATTAAATTTTATCAATTTTATACGAGGTATGTCAAGAAATACGAATTTCTCCCAAGAGTAAAGTACCTTTATTTTCACAAATATTGAAAATTCCAATTTTCCTTCCAATTGAAAAATAAATGTTCTTTACTTTTGAGCGAAATTCATATTTTTTGACATACCTCTTATAAAATTGATAAAATTTAATACCTTATAATTGCACCTTAGTTGCTAGACTATGCAGACCTTTTTATAAAGAATAACTTTTTTTCGTAAAGTTAATAATAACGGAGTTATCGTAATAAAAATGATGTTGGAAATCCGTAATAAAAAAAAATTCAAACCTTTTTTTTTAGCTTTAACTTTTTTTTTTAGTTACAATAATGTAATTGCATATTATAATATAATTTTTAATTCCAAACAACTTCTCTTAATAACAATTTTCAGTATTGTGACATAAAAGGTACTTTCTTCTTGAGCGACATTCATATTTTTTGACTTACCTCGTATACTGTTGATAAAATTTGATATCCGATGATTGAATCTTAGGTTTTAGACCATGCAGAATACTTTATATATATTAACTTTTTTTCGAAAAATTGATAATATAAATATTTCCTATATGGTTCCAAGTTACACAGACACCCTGTATAAGTTTAAAGTATGTACCTATACAATTTAACTGCAAAAAAACAACTGAATTGTTTGAAAACGATTTTTTGGTGGTACGAGAAAAAAATATAATGGAATGTTGAAGAGGAATATAGTACAATGAAAAATAAACATTTTGAGATTTACTAAAATCATTTTGATGCAGTTTTCGATAAAATACAGTAATTTGAAATTTGCTCACCTGATGCACTTAACTCATATCCGGCGCGTGACTTGAGCACAACTATATTCGCAGTTTGTAAGATTAATATCTCTATAAAAAATAACTTTTGCATGTCTCGTAAATCTCAAATTGTTCATTGCGCAATTGTTTTTACAATAAAAATTTATTAAGTTATTTATTAATCATTTTAGTTTTTTACACCTAAATTGTAAATATATTTTTATAGATTCATCAAGAATTAAAAAAAAATTATTTTTCAAAATTTCTTTTAGCTTGTAATGATTGCTTTAAAATAAAGTTTAGCTTTATTAGCATAAACTTGATTTTATCTTAAGCACAGGCTAAGTAATAAGCAATAGTCTGATGTAGTTGACAACTTGTTATTTTTTAATAATTCATTTGCAATATCTTGGCTTCTAATGAACCGATTTTATTTTTCAAAGTTTATTTGGTATGCTTTTTTTAAAGAAACAAAACTTGATTTAAAAAATAATGGGCATATCTATCAAAAACAAAAAAAAAAAAAATAAAAAAAATCAAAAATCAAAAATCAATAAAAAAAACTGAGGCATTCGAGATGTGGTGCTAAAGGAGAATGTGGAAAATACCATGGAGAGAAAGAGTAACAAATCAAGATGTTTTAGATGAAGATGGGGAAGGAATGCGAAGTGGTAAAAACCATACAAACGAAAAAACTGGAATATCTAGGCCACATAATGAGAGAAGAAAAGTACTCTCTGCTAAGACTGATAATCCAAGGAAAATCTAGGGAAAGAGAAATGTGGCACGTAGGAGGATTTCCTGGTTGCGAAATTTAAGGGAGTGGTATGGGTGTAGTTCAATACAGTTGTTCAGAGCTGCAGCCAACAAAGTTAACATTACTGTGATAGTAGCCAACCTCCGATAGGAGACGGTACTGCAAGAAAAAAAGGGCATGTCTTTATAAGTTTATTAGTTATACTCATTAAAGTAAGTAAATTGGTAATAACAAAATCCTGCCTAATAATTCGGAATATCATGTTGAATATTCGGATTTAGCGGATGAAAATACATAAATCAGTTGGAAAATATCCCTCTTTGTTCCTAGATTTATTTAATAGTTTTTAATACTAAATTTTATTTCATATTGCAATTTTTAATTTCTTTGACTGCATTAACCGGTGTCGCGAAAAAAGGTCGCCAACAATTGGTCGAGCGAAAAAATGTCGCGCACATTTGAGCGCGTATCAAAAGGTCGCCGGCGAAAAAACAGCGCCGACGAAATAAGGTCGCGTGCAATTGATCGCGCGAAAAAAGATCGCGTCATGTTTTACATTATTAAAACCATTCAATTGGTTTTCAAAAAGGTTCTAAAGAAATTCTATTTGCATACTTTAACTTTATGCATTATGAGCCGATTAGTCTTGGAATTCCATCTAATTACTTTTTAATGTATTTTGGATGTATAAGAAGATGGGAAAAATAACGTATATCTAAATACTTTTTAATGTATTTTGGATGTGTAGGAAGATGGGAAATATAGGAGAATGGGAAATTATTTCATATGGTATTTTCAGGTTATTCAAGTGAATATACTTGAAAATTGAACAATTTTTAACATGAAGAAAGTATTTTTTTTGTTCTACGTGAATAATTTTAATATATGGATCTAAATTCAGAAAGGTACTTTCCTTCACACTTTTTACAGGCTTAGGACTGTCAGCAAAAAACTGGCGTGTTTAAAAGTGTTTGCTCTTCCTAATCGGATATTGTTAAAAATGTACAGTAATAATAGTTCTATTTACAGTATATATTACATACAAACGAATACCAGGTACCAGTTTACCTATTTTTGGTATTTTCAGAGACCGGTAATTAGCATAATTGGTTCTTAGTAGAAAGTCGTTATGCAGATTAGTGAAGAATAAGTAGTTTAGATAAGGGCACCTTATTGTGTAGGTATTTATTAGGAATTCCATGAAGTCATTACAATAAGACATTATTGGAAATGCTAAAATAAATATTGTACAAAAGTTCTTTGTCTAATTGTGCGTTATTCACTAATGTGGTAATTATTATTCCATATTCGTGAAACGTACTTTTATTACTTTTTAATGTATTTTGGATGTATAAGAAGATGGGAAAAATATCGTATATCTCATTATTCATTAGCTTGTCGATTTGTCAAGATGGTCTTAACTTACGTAAAGAGTCAAAAAGGTGCCAATATGTTGGTGTATAATGGATATATCCATAGAAAGGAAAAAACGATTGATCAAAAGACAATTTGGAAGTGCGCTCAGTACAATAAGCATAAATGTACCGGGAGAGTTCACACAGTGGGAGATGAAGTAGTGAAAAGTACAAGTCACAACCACGTTGCCGATGCGTCAATATTAGAAGCAAAAAAGGCTTGTAACAGAATGAAAGAACTGGCTCATCAAGTTGAACTAACAACACAAGGAATCATAGCTACCGTTTCACAAGAAGTGTCTGTGGGTGCAACTGGGCAGCTACCTTCTATTTCATCCCTAAAGCGAACTATTCAGAACACACGCCAAAGAGTGGAAGCTATTCCGGCAAATCCAAGAAGCTTAACAGAGCTTATTATTCCGGAAGAATACACCAGAAACAATAACGGCGAACCGTTTCTTTTATTTGACAGTGGTCCAAACGAACAGAGAATTTTAATATTTTCCACTGAAAGAAATTTAACTTTGATGGCGAGCTGTGAACACTGGTATGCCGATGGAACATTCACATGTACTCCTCTATTGTTTGGACAGCTGTATACAATACATGGCGTACAGCATAGCAACGTTATTCCAACTGTTTTTGCTCTACTTCCTAATAAAACTCAGGCAACATACACTCGACTCTTCCATGAATTAAAAACGTTACGACCAGGTTTACGTCCTACAACAATAATGGTGGATTATGAAAAAGCAGCAATTAATGCTTTACAACAAGAGTTTCCTGAAGTCAGAATCCGTAGATGTTTCTTTCATTTCACACAATGTTTGTGGAGAAACATGCAAGGTACAGGACTGCAACAAGTTTATACAGAAGACGCGAATTTTGCTCTACATCTGCGACAATTGGCAGCCCTAGCCTTCGTACCTGAAGTAGATGTTGTTGCAACATTCGGAGAGCTACTGGACAGCGAGTTTTACACTCAAAATGAAAATTTACTAACACCTTTAATAAACTACTTTGAGGATGTATGGATAGGCAGACTGGATCGACGACAACAAAGAAGACCGCCAATGTTTCCAAGGAATCTTTGGAATTGCTTCGAATTTATAGAGGAAGATCTACCGCGTACTAATAATGCTGTCGAAGGTTGGCACAACAGCTTCTCCTCGATATTAAATGCAGCACACCCAAATCTATGGAAGTTTATTACGGGGCTAAAGAAAGAAGAGAGTTTAAATCGATTAAAAGTGGAGCAATACATAGCTGGAAACCAACAACCTCAAAAAAAAATTTATAAAGATACAGCGCGGCGAATAAAAACGATTTGTTTGCAATACGGGAACCGGCCAAATCTAGAATATTTAAGAGGAATTGCCCAAAATTTTCAACTGCAAGTATAAAAAACTAAAAAACAATTAAAAAAAAATTAAAAAAAAACAAAAAAAAAAATAAAAATTAAAAAAACACAAAAAAATAAAAATAAAAAAAAAATAAATAAAAATTAGAAAAAAATAAAAAAATTAAAATTAAAAAAAATTTTAAACACGCCAGTTACTAACTGCCAGTCCTAAGCCTGGATAAAGTGTGAAGGAAAGTTAAAGTATGCAAATCTGTTATTAATATAAATGTATTCTTTAACTATGATATCTTCAATAAGTACTCACCAGTGACAATGTATTAATGAAATTGTGCCTGTTATATAATTTTTAACCACAATATCATTATTTTATTTGGGAAATTTTATTTTAATAAAGATGGTAGCCCTTAACCTACCCTATCTATATGTAGTATATACCCTGTAAAATATATTAAGCTTATATTAAAACTTACTCTTAAATAACCAAGGGTAAATTTTGCGACACTGCCAAGTCGTGAAATAATACCTCTAGGTACTTTCCCTACAACATTTACAGTTAAAATTACCTTAATTCGACCATTAAATTGGTCGAACATTTTACATGATCAATTTCAAATAGGATTATTTACTTCCAATTATTTTCCTATTATTTAAAGTGGAAAATAAAACTAAAGTCATTTAGAAGTCAATATTGGGTTGACGAAATATTTTTTACCAATAGGTTAAAATGACTAATAAGAAAATATTTAACTGTTTGGGTCATTATTTAACAGCAATCCTTTAGTTCTATTGCATCATCTAAATCTGACCTAAGCCTGGATTAAGTGTGAAGGAAAGTTAAAGTATGCAAATGAAAACATATTTTCTGACGCGATCTTTTTTCGCGCGATCAATTGCACGCGACCTTATTTCGTCGGCGCTGTTTTTTCGCCGGCGACCTTTTGATACGAGCTCAAATGTGCGCGACATTTTTTCGCTCGACCAATTGTTGGCGACCTTTTTTCGTAGATCCGCATTAACCAGGGAGCAGTCGCGCCGTTAGAAAAGTGATAACTTGATGAAACATTTTTCAACATTGCTTTTCACTCGTAAGTGCCTCGAGAAAAATCGTAGTTATTCGTATAAACTTTTTTATTTCTTTTTATTTTTTTTTTTATTTTCTTTTTGTGGAATAAATGGCTTTGGTGAGCACTTATCTTTAAAATTGTTAGAAATAGGTAGGGTACATTGCATGTCAAATCACTCAGGCAAAAAATTTGGATCTCCGATTTGTCTGAAAATTGGTACTTATATAGCTTCTGCGGGACATAAAAATAAGATATTTAAGGTCAAAAAATCTTCTTCTTTTTTTCTCAAAATGTTATTTTATGCAATTTTACAGTGATTTGGTGTTTATTCAAACAAATTTGCATTTTCTGTCGTAAAGTATCGATGAAAAACATAATATTTTAATAGAAATTACTCAAAAATGTCATTATATGGCATTATAACAAGTTATTTTGAATCAAAGCAAGTTTTTGATCAAATTTTATAGTGTAAAAAACGTTAAAATACCGTTTTTTGCATTTTCCTCCATTCCCAAAATACTTTATCATCGATATGGCTGAAAATTTGCCCACAGATAGCCAAAAGATAGGACTCTAAGTGGTTAGAAGGATTTGAATTATATTACAATACCAAAAAAGTTACATGGAGTAATATCAGACTCAAAAGTATAGTCCAGTCGGGATAGCATTTGACCTTGAATGCCGAGCTGCCCAAAAATTTTATTTTTCTGATCTTTAGGGGAGTCAATAGTAGCCTAAATTTAAAATCACGAATGAATTCCTCCGTTACGTTAGCAGCCATCTTGATTTTAAAGGAGAACCTGTTTTGCTCAAAATCTCCGCCATTTTTAAATTTTCGACAAAAATGGTAGGAGCTGAAATTGTTCCAAATAAATCGTATTTACAATTATTACAATTTCTTTTTAACAATTTTTGTCGTGAGGTCGATATTTTCGAGTTAATTATACTTACAGTAGACGCCTATATTGTTGACTATAATATTGCATGTAACTTTTTTGGTATTGTAATATAATTCAAATCCTTCTCACCACTTAAAGTCCTATGTTTTGTCTATCTGTGGGCAAATTTTCAGCCAAATCGATTATGATGTATTTTGGGAATGGAGAAAAATGTAAAAAACGGTATTTTAACGTTTTCTACACTATAAAATTTGATCAAAAGCTTGTTTTGAATCAAAGTGACTTGTTATAATGCCATATAATGACATTTTTGAGTCCCTTCTATTAAAATATGTTTTCCATGGATACTTTACGACAGAAAATGCAAATTTGTATAAATAAACACCAAATCACTGTAAAATCACATAAAATAACATTTTGAGAAAAAAAGAAGAAGAAGATTTTTTGACCTTAAATATCTTATTTTTACGTCCCGTAGAAGCTATATACCAATTTTCAGACAAATCGGAGGTCCAAAATTTTTTTTGCTCCAAAATTGAGTGATTTGAAATGGAATAATGGCCCGTAGGTATTTTTAGATACAATAGATAAAATACAAGTTTTAAATGTAATATATACCTACTAACTAGACATAATTTGTTAATGTGGTTTGAAAAAATTAAAAAAAAAAGAAAAAAAAAATATATAAAAAACATATAGTAAAATAATAAAAAAAAATAAAAAAAATAAAAAAAATGAACCAAAAATAAAAAAGAAAAGAAAAATAAAAAAAGTAAAAAAAAGTGTTTAGCACAAATTAAAATATATATTAAAAAAACAGTAAACTAATTAAAAAAAAAAAACAAAATAAAAAAAGCAACACAATGTACCTATGTATCTGAAAATAATATTGTAGTATGTACTTATGTTATGAAATAAGAAATTTATGACTATGAATCTGCAATCAATCACAAACAAGTCTGGCTAATTGGCTCTGCCAAAGCCATTTTTCAAAAAAAAAATAGATAAAATAGAAAATTTGATTTAAATTCGTATTTAAATCTATATTGTGAGATTTTTTCTCTATGTGCGACTACTTACGTTACAGAAGTGAGCGCGACTGCTCCCGGGTTAACCCTTTCTCAGCGGATGACGTCTAAAGACGTCATTTGCTTTTTAAGTCACAGGCGGATGACGTCTTTCGACTCCATCGGCGCGGGCACATAACTTATTTTAGTATATCGTCAGCCTCAAGCGAACGACGTCTTTCGAGTCATCCGCAGCTAAAGGGTTAAAACATTCACGGTCACGACTGCATATGAAGTCAATTACTCCATAGGAAGACGTGTACACATGTGAAGCTTGTGCGTAAATGTGTTAAAAGGAGTATTTGCTTATTATAATCTCGCTTTATTTTTTTATTATTAACTCTCACTTTGTCTTTCAGATATTATCTTGGAATACCCGAAGGTAAACCTGGCCAATTACATCTTTACAGAGTGGCGTCCGTACCGCCTAGAACGGGCGCTTCTTTGCCTCCCCCAGTCTGCATTACTTGCGTCAAAGAACCTGCTCCTACACAACCACCATTCATAGCTCTGGACGAAAATATTTACAGAGTAAAAACAAATAGTTGGGACGAAGATGACGAAGATATTGTCCTCACAACTCCTCCCACAAGAAAAAGGCGTAAGAAGCAAAAGGTTGTCGAAAAGGAACCACCTTGTTTATATCACAATGTTGTATTTAGTCCCAATTCTGCCTATTATGTTTTGGAGTGCTTGGGTCCTGGGATTCCTACTAGTATCTTATATAAAACAGGAATGCCAAAATCAAAAATTCTAATGTGGCTGCAAAACAACACGGAGCTCAAAGAACGAGTAGAAGAAATGGCAATGCCGCAAATTAGGACATTTCCTGTCCAGATATCCGGAGGGTAAGTATTAGCTAAATAATTTTCCAGATTTTTACAGATTAATTTCGTATTTATTATTTAAATCGAATTGTATTAAATCATTACTATGCCAAACTATAAAGAAACTAAGACAAAGTACGAATAATTGCCACACTTAAAAAAAAAAAACAGAACAAATATTGTGTAGTCACTGAAAGTTTTCACTTCCGTGTTCGTTGAGCCTCAGTCGATTTTTATGAAAACTTGTACTTTTATCCTGTAAGTAGGCACGAAATTTTTTAAAATCAAGTGAATATGTCAAATCAATTATACTAAATTTACAATAAAGATGCAGTAGAAATAAACAAACCAAGGCACGTTAAATGATACTAGGAGCACTCCCGCTCCTAAATCATAATTTACAATGTATATATGTTACCGGCTAAAAACGATTTCACGACAAACGAGTTTGGCCTAGGCCAATCTAGTTTATCCTGATATTTATACGGATACTGCAGGACCCACTAATAGTACGGCCCAGTATAAACATTATTGTATACCTGTTGAGATAATACTATCACAAACATGAAAATAGGACGTTCATATAGGACGTCCTAGACAAAGAGAGAGACTGCCCAAGTATCAATTTGTCGACGCGACAACGTTGTCTACCGCGTGGCAACGTTTTGTTACAACGTTGTTATTGCCTAGAATACGACCCTATTCTGCACTAATTTGGTGGACGATTTTTGAGTTGTCTTGACGTTGCCTAGGCAACCTCCTGTGAAGCAACATCGTTTCGGAAGCGTTGCATAAAACAACTGAAGCGACTATAAAAAGAACCTGCGCGTACAATGGTTGCTCAAGGAGTCAGACTGGTTATGTTTTTTTACCTATATTTTTAACACCTGTATGGTGAATGCGAAAACCAAAAAGGTAACTATTTTGACATCGTATTAGGTATTTAAATTTATATAAATACATAAAAGACTTAAACAAAATTACCTGATGTGAAATTTATAAACGCATCTCAGATTACCGTCAAATATGGATATTTCACCTTTAAAAAACACACGCGCTCCTTTTTTATGACATTTTTGACAAAAAATATGCAAATTTAAAAAAATCTAATTTTAATATAAAAGTCAAAATTTATGTTTAAGATGTTCTGTATAAATTTAATGTATTGATGGTGCTTTTAAAGGTATCAAAAGATGCCTGCATTTTTTATATCCTGTGTTTTCATTTTCTTTACATCTCAAAAATCTCAAGTAAAACCAAAATGGTGCATTAAAAATATTACCAATATTACTAAAAAATACCTTATTACCAACCCTAGACGGAAAAGACAACTTAGAAGTCCAATCGCCAACCAAAACCCGGCCGCGCCGAATATCCCAACCATTTTAGAACGCACCCTCTTATTGGGTGACAGAGGTCATGTGACCAGTGTCAAAAGTGTAGCATTCTCCTTAACAGCGTTGTCACATTTAGGAGATTTCTACTTTTTTTGGTAGGTTTTTGATATTTTTTAAAATATTCTAGTAGGCAATATTTTTTAGTAGATTTTTGGTATATTTCAACATTTTGTTATGACTAAAATAAAATTTGCTTTTTAATAGTATTTACCCCATTTCTAAATTAATTTTCAGACATTTGGTTACAATTTCCTAATGTCATTACCGAAAATAAGATTCAGGACGTAGATGATGCAATGTTACAGAGAAATGAAAGTGGAAACTGGATTCTTGTGTAACAAACTTGCAAATTTCAAGTAACAGTGCAAGCAGTATTTCTGGCATTCGGTGAGCCTATTAGAAGCTAATGATGGAAAACTAAAATATCTAAACATATGTAATTTTGCAAAACAAAAAATGTTGTGTTTACGTGTTTCTAATGTTAAATGCGAAACAATTGTTTGAAGAATTTGATCCAGATATGCAGATGTTAAAATTAGGGGATGATAACATATTCTAGTTATTAAATGTACCAATTCATTTTTTTCGAATCATGAGGAAACTATAATAAGTATTTTTGAAAAATTTAAACGCAAAATTGAAAACTGCATTATTTAGAAAAACCAAAACGTTTCTTTTGAATGAGATATTTGGAATTAAAAGTCACACTAATTTTTTTTCTTTTTTTCACCCCTGTAACTTATTAAAATAAACATTATAGAAGTTTTAAGGGACTTTCGGTCCTCGGTAATAACGTAATCTTTCTTTCTGCGTTTAAATTTTTCAAAATACTTATTAGTTTTCTCAGGATTCGCAAAAAATGTAAACATTTAAAATACATTGAACATTTTAACAGGCGACATTTTGCGCCTATCCCCTTAAGTTAGCTGTTGTCTTTATTATCAAAAATCCCAAATATATCCCAAAAATCCTTAAGTATATTTTATTTTTTGATTTAGCAGATTTTAGCTAAAAAATGGTAATTACGTTGGTGGTTTGGATCGAATGGTTTGGAATAATTAGGTCTCCAATTTTTGGAATTCCTTTTGGGATATTTAGGACGGATATGCATATTACTGTATAAGTATACTGTATTTACATGGCCTAAAAAGAATCTACTGATTTTGTGAAAGCAAAGCTATAAGTATACTGAAAGAGTAAAAACTCACCTGGCAACCCCGCCTACTAAAGCTGATACAAAGATTGAAAGATTAAGGTTATCAAATTTACTGATAAAACAGTGGACAATGGAATGGAAACCAGCTATTAAAAAAACAAATAAACAGGTTGTTAAATAAATCGAAAATTTCCAGCAAAATAAAACATATAATAATAAGAAAAAAATAAGGTTATAAAGTAAATTATTTTTCTCCTTCTGAAGTTACCGCAAAGGTGTCACACACCTAGAACAACACCTAGGGTCGTGACAGACAACTTCAGAGGCGGCCAGGGCGTAAATTAGTTTAGCATTATAACGTTTTTAAGTCGTTGCGATTGTTGAAAAAACTGAACTGTGATATGTAGTTGTCACAATGGTAATAAATTAGTTGCCCGTATAACTAAAGGTATTACTTAAAGTTGTAACATCGTAATGTCAGTCGCGATAGGGGACGTTGGCCGAAACAACTGAAAATGCTCTCTGGCAACGTTATATACAGTGCATTTGTTTGTACTGACAACCAATGCGTCGAAAAATTGCTACTTGGGATGCAGTTACTATAGATGCTGGTTCTAAATTAAGTGTGAGGTTATTACCTGTACCTGTAATCAAAGGTGAGAGGGTTTCTAGAACTATGTTGCAAAAGAGTTTGTACGAAGGATACTAAATAATTTATTGTACAGAAACACAAAAACTGGAAAATAACAAACTAGGAAATGAATGGAAAACAACCAATACATATAAAAAAGAATCAAAGCAAAAGAGCATTCAAAGAAAACAAAACTACTAATATACTACTATATTTCTTAGTAGTATGAGTCTTTTGAAATATCTGTGTGTGCGCACTATACTTTCTATCAAAACATCCGCTGGTACCAAATTCCTGGCTGTGGAAGTACGGCAACGGCAACGTTGCAGTTGGTGATAATAGCAAAATAATTGCTATCACAGGTGATGCAAACTGGAACACTTGTTCGCACAAAAAAGAGGCACTATTGACACTCGATTGCTGCTCAAACTAAGGCACAATATTTTTCAGCGTAACTGCTTGCTCACACTTTGAGCACTACGAGCAACGGGGTGTTGCTCCGAGGTCTTTGAGAGAGTCTGGCAACGGGGTTGTTGCTCGAATCTTGGTTGAGATCACACTGACTTAAAAAGGCGATTTGCCCTGGTCCATCTATGGGACCAAGAGGGATGCAGGGGATGCATTGAAGTCTCGAAGAGAAAGTTTTCCCGAACCATATGTCTTTTGAGTTGAGGCATGCACACATAAGTAAACACTAACTTGTCCTTTGTACATATTATTTGCACTGTTGACAGTGTTGCATTCAAAAATGGAGTTAGATTGTAAACATATTTTAAACTATTTTTCATGTTCGAATAATAATTATTCGAACAATACCTACAAAGCCAAAATAAAGAGATATACTCAATAAAATACTCTATGATTGGAAAATAATCATTTTTATTAAAACGATAACGAATCGTCGTTAAAATTAATCGACAATAAAATTGGTAATACAAACAATCATATTATAAAAAATAATGTTTTTTATAAAAGCAATAACTGTAACTCAACTAAAAAATTATTACTTATTTTTCCATGGAGTGTTTTGCTGACACTTAGAATTGCGGAGTATAATTGCCTTTTTGCACTTGCATCTGTTTGTGCAGCAGTTTTTGTTCCAGCTGCATTTGACAAAACCTTGTCCGATCCAACTGAACATCTCGAACTACGACTCTTCGCAATATTTTAGAGATAATTTATCTAAATTTTTGGGGTATTAATGTCTCTAAAAGGTTTTTAATTGTTTTCAGATCATAATTCGACATTTGCCATCAAATTTTTTAGAGGTACCTAGTAGATATAAACTAAAGCACTGAAATATCGTTAAGGGTTGCAGCTAAGCGACGTTCAGTTGGATCAGGATAAGGTTTCGTTAAATGAAGCTGCACCAAAAACTGTTCCACAAACAGATGCGAGGGCAAGAAGGCAATGATAATCCGCAATGATTCACAAAAGTAGTTTTCGATGGAATGGACGGTAAAGCCCAGACGAGCAACTATGGCCGGCCACAGTGGCCCACGGTCAATCATAGGAAACTACTTTTGTGGATCCACAGAGTAGCCGGCCACAGTCGTTCTTCTGTGACCGGCGTAAGTGTCACCACACCAAAACACTCCGTGTAAAAATAAATAATGTTTATAATAATTGAGGTATAATTATTACTGTTTTAATAAAAACACTGATTATTTTTTATAATATCATTGTTTGTATTACCCATATGTCCAATAATTTTAATGACGAATCAATATCTTTTACTAAACATGATTACTTTTCAGTTACAGACTATCTTATTCGGTGTATCTATTTATTTTGATATTGTAGGAATAGGGCTTACTAGTTTATCCTAACGCGGTCAGGACAAACTAGTTTGGCCAACTAGTTCAGCCAAACGCTGAATCTCATTAAACCAATTTTTGACAGTTGCCATCGAAGGGTAAGAGTCACCGTACACAGCATCCAAGCGCTCTTTGATTTCGCTGCGTGATTTCCCTTCCAAAAACAAGAGTGGAATCTCCGACCGATATTGCTCTTTTTCCATTTTATTAAAATCCGCGGACACGCTGACTTTCACTCAATCACAAAAATACTATAATTTCGATTTGGCTGAAATTTTGACATTTGCCGTCTAAAAGAACGCATTAAATGACAGTACACTTCATTTGCGATAGTGGCGCCAACGGGCGGAGAGGCTAAGTACTTATCGGACTGCCCTAGTATGTGCGAAATATGTAATGTTGTAATTAGTTTATTTTATTAAATAAACGTTTAGGAAAAATATAAAACAAGAAAATAAATGGTATATATCGTATTATTATTAATTAAACATAAACATTACATTTTTTTGCTCATTGACACAAAAACTAACAAAATAATATTATAAATATTTAAAAAACGCCAATTTGATTAAATACTTTTTTTCCAAGTTATTTTACTCGTCCTGCAAAAGAAGCAATAAACAATTTAGAATTTTAGTCAAAATGTCAAAAAGTCTGGGGTGTTTTGAACCTTGAAATTATTTGAACACTTAAGTTTTTGAAAAAACAGTCGCCCGCATGCACGATGGTTGTAGGTCAACTGAGAGTACCTACTGTAAAAAACAGTAGAATTCATAGCTGGCGTGTGCCGTGCGTCGATTGCTATATTGGTTAAATTGTCAAATTAAAATTTGTTGGGTCAATATTGACCCACCGTACCAGTTGAGGGTTAAGTGTTTTTACTTTCATTCTTGAGGAATTTTTATTCTAATGTAGTTGCAAAATATATACAGTACCCTGGTTGATTTAAATTTATTTTCTGCTACATACAACCAATATCTGTGTCATGCATTAAACATATTTCCTGGTAAATATTCCGAATTTATTGTTTTCATTATTGCCGTTCTCCCGATGGCGCATTTAAAGCAAGAATTTAATAACATCATGCCACACTTTATTTAAAAATAGGAAAATCTCTGTTGTGAAATTCATTTAATAAAAGGCCGGGAGTCAAATCCGCAACAAATTATTTCAATTGTTCCTACTTAATTAGAAAACTGGGAAAACATAGGTGAAATTTATTTAAACCAACTTCATAAAAGGAAACGGTAACTCTACTGTTAGTATTACATTCATTCATTATACAATGCTCAATGCTCCGCAATTAAAACAAACCTCACTGAGTGCATAGCGATTTGTTAAAAACTCGCGTCAAATATTAATTATTTTGTAGCAATACATTTAGGCAGTGTCGAAATAGTCCAGAGAAATAAGGATTTTCTCGGGACACTCAAAGATCCTGGTAGCTGACTACTTTTTTGGTTATTGTAGACCTATAATAGAAAGAAAACCTACCTGTTTCCTGCCTAGAGTTCGCGTCCGTTTTTAATTATTAACAATTTAGTTCAAGAATCGCGATTTTTTCCATTTTTTGCATCCCATTCAGAAGCTAAATAGTTGATATAAAAATACAAAATTTAATTTTTTAGATGATTGAAATGCTTTCAAAATGCCAATATTTGAAAGCTAATTAAGTTAAGTTGTTGCTATGCAAACTGAAAAATAAGTGAAAATCGTTATTTGTTAATAACTTTTACTAAAACTTAGAACTTTAGTGTTTCACCCAAAGTTTGGTATTGGGGTGCTTAACAAATCCTTAAAATTTGAGATTGATTCATGAATTATTTTAAGAGTTATTCTATTTGTTTATCCCAGAGACCTTTATTTTGCAATAACAAGACAGAAAACAATAAAGATAGGGCAATTCTGAGTATGCCAAATGAAAGTAGAAGAGTGATAGTATCAAAATTTATTAAAAAAAGATAAAAAAATTAATTAATATAGTCAAAAATACTAATGCCAAATTTTTGAAATTTTGTAGTTAAAAAACATTTAGAATAACTTTAAAAATATTGTCCGTAGAAACAATCTTTTTATATATTCGAAAAGATAGTATTTTAACATGAATTTTCAAATAAAAAAAATTAGCCTGTGTTCTTTTGGGACAAAGTTGGATATGTGTTTTTTTTTCAATTCACAGCTAACTTGTTTATAATAATTAAGGAATCTCATTAATGCCATTTTTCGGATTTGTATTTTTCCTTAAAAAATTTGCACAAACATTGTACCTCCCCTCACAGCACCCTCTACGGTTTTTCAAAAATGTAGTTCAAACGATTACTAGGGGGAACCCACAAATCCACCGGGTTAAAATACGGAAAAATCAATTTCAAACTAATACAATTTTCTGTATCTCCAGAACAACTCAATGGATTTTGATCTTTCTTTTTTAATTTGTATGTAATTTCTACGTACATTACAAATATGCAATTTGTTTATAAATTTATTAATTAATAAACAGTCTAATATTTTTACAAAAATTTATTTTTTTAATCACAGTATCATTAATGATTAAAAAAAATTAAAGTACTCTTCAATAAATAAATTATTTTTATTAGATCATTATTTATTGAAGATAATTTATTTATTAAAGTATACTTTAACTTTTTCTATGATTAATAATGATAGTATAATTAAAATCAAGGATTTTTGGGAAAAGATTATTTTTTCAAAAATGGTTTAAACAAATTAGATTGTTTATTAATTAATAATTATCTAGACAAATTTCATATTTGTAATGTACAGAAAGATTACATACAAATTTAAAAAATAATGATTAAAATATATTCAGTAGATTCCGAGATATAGAAAATGATATTAGTTTTAAGGTGTCTTTTTTAGTTTGTGCATTTGTTGGCTCGAACTCGTGCATTCGTCAGCTCCTAGCCCCCCCCCCTTCAGTTGCCGCGACTAGAACTACATTTGTAAAAATTCGTGTAAAAAACCAACTTTTCTAATATTTAAAAGTATTTTTTCTACGGACAATATTTTTAAAGTTATTCTAAATGTTTATAAACTACAAAATTTCAAAAATTTGGAATTAGGATTTTTGACTGTATTTGATAATTTTTTTAATAAAGGTTTTTGATATAAACAAATAGTATAACCCTTAAACTAATTAACGGAGTGGTCTCAAATTTTGAGGATTTGTTAAATACCCCAATACCCAAATTTGGGTGAAACACTAAAGTTCTAAGGCAGTTTTAGTAAAAGTTCAAAAATCGGCATTTTGAATATTTTTCAATATTGTGAACTAAAACATTAAATTTTGTAATTTTATATACCCTATTTAGCTTTTGAATGGGGTGCAAAAAATATAAAAAAATCGCGATTTTTGCACTAAGTTAATAATTAAAAAACGGACGCGAATTCTAGGCAGGAAACAGGTAGGTTTCGTTCCTATAGGTCTACAATAACTAAAAAAGTAGTCAGCTACCTGTATCTTTGAGTGTCCCAAACATGGGGCCAGAGCACGCCAAATAGAATTCTATTTTAGTGACGTCACGTTGCCTAGCAACCATCGATTCTCCCATTATGAAATTCTATTTTGTGATGTCAGCAAAATAGAATTCTATTTGGCGTTTTCTGGGCCATGGTCTAATTTTAGCTTATTTCCCTGGAGTAAAACCACTTATGAAATAAAATTGTTTGTTTCCTTATTTAGGAAAATTTAAATGTACCTATGCATTTAAATTTAAATGTAGTGGGCGATTCACGCTACTGTAGTAAAGTCCATAATCATTATTTTTATTAAAATTTTTTAAAAGCTCATTCACAACCTAATTTTATCAAACTTTATACAATATCATGTAGGTACATAATAATAATACAAACGCTCAAAATACAGGGTGTAACAAAAATACAGGTCATAAATTTAATCACATATTCTGGGACCCAAAATAGTTCGATTGAACCTAACTTACCTTAGTACAAATGAGCACATAAAAAAAGTTACAGCCCTTTTAAGTTACAAAATAAAAATCGATTTTTTCCAATATATCGAAAACTATTAGAGATCTTTTATTGAAAATAGACATGTGGCATTCTTATGACAGTAGTATCTTAAGAAAAAATTATAGTGAAATTTGGACACCCCATAAAAATTTTATGGGGGTTTTGTTCCTTTAAACCCCCCCAAACTTTTGTGAACGTTCCAATTTAATCATTATTGTAGTACCATTAGCTAAACACAATATTTTAAAAGCTTTTTTGCCTCTTAGTACTTTTTCCAAAAGTCAGTTTTTATCGAGATATTTTGAATATTTTTCAAATCCACCACATATTTGTATATGGCTAAGTACGATTATGGAGACTAGGTAATAATATGAAAATTTATTTATGATTTACATTTTTAGGTATATTTTGAACCATATTAAAAAAGAAGTAATATCTCGATAAAAAGTGCCTTCTCGAAAAAATACAAAGAGGCAAAAAAGTTTTAAAAACAGTGTTTAACTAATGGTACCGCAGTAAAAGTTTAATTGGAACATACACAAACATTTGGGGGGTTTAAAGGAACAAAACCCCCATAAAATTTTTATGTAAACATATTAAAAAAGAAGCCGCAACTCGATAAAAACTGCTTTATCGAAAAAATACTAAGAGGCAAAAAAGTTATAGAAATATTGAATTTAACTAATTGTACCACAATAATAATTTATTTGGAACGTACACAAAGGTTTGGGGGGGTTAAAGGGAACAAAACCCCCATAAAATTTTTATGGGGTGCAAAAATTTCACTATAATTCTTTTTTAAGATGTTCCTGCCATAAGAATGGCACATGTCCATTTTCAATAAAAAATCTCTAATTGGTTTCGATATATTCGAAAAAATCGATTTTTATTTTGTAACTTCAAAGGGTTGTAACTTTTTTTATGTGCATATTTGTACTAAGGTAAATTAGGTTCATTCGAACTATTTTTGGTCTCAGAATATGTGATTTAATTTATGACCTGTATTTTCGTTACACCCTGTATTATTCGCCTTCTCGTTGGCAATAATAAGGTCTCCTACAAGCTCGTTCAGAACTTCTCCCAAAGCTTGACTTCTAATATTCGATATATCTTTAGTTATCGATCCCTTCTTTAAGGCTTGAAATTCTAGCTGCATATCCTTTGTTCTTGAGATAATCCCACAGAACAAATCTAAGGGCGTAAAGTCTGACTATGTAGCTGGCCACTCAATAGTATCTCTTAGTAAATTTAATTAATACATATTTTTTAAAGATGTTGTTCTCATTAATAGGGCAGTCAATGAGGGTATTTTGCTCCTAATTCCATCCTACCAAATCGATTTACTTGAAATTTTCACAGTAAGTAGGGAACAGCTCAAGAAACAAAGTCTACCCTATGCCGATGTGCGCTTTTATCTTTGGGTGGCTCCCACCCCTTCTCGGTGGTGAAAAATATTTTGGTTAAAATAGCCACGGAAGAGGCTAGAGAACCTAGTTTTAAGCAAAAACCGTTCTATATTTATTTTTTGAAAACTCAATACTTTTTGAGTTATTCGTGTTTGAAAATTAGCCGATTTCATTGAAAAATTACACCTTTTTGGACGGATTTTGACGAATACCTTAAAAACTATGCATCTAACCAAAAAAACTATATAAAATATTTCTGTAGGTTATAAAAAGACAAAGATATTCGTTCCTTCATAAATCTTCTAGTTAAAATACAAAGAGGGATATGGTAGGTAAGAATAGTTTGTTTTTTTTTGCATGCTCAAATCGGTGTATTCAACTTGAAATAACAGAGAAACTGTCGATTTTAGGTGTACAATGATACTCAAAACTTTTGTAGTGCTTGAAAATACCTTTAAAATGAGCAATACTAAATGTCGATTACATTCAAACTAAGTGAGATATTCTGCAAAAAAGTTGATTACTAATGTATTTTAAGAAGAAATGAGAAGTATATTTTAACCCCTCATCCATCAGAATTTAAATACATCGTTTTCCTTCTGCAATACTTTTTACTATAGTGTTATTTCTATCTTCAAAAAGTTGAACTGGATTGAAATGAATGGTTTCAGATCAAATTATAGAGCGCAGTTTTAAATTTTCTTAAAAATCTTCTTTTACTCCATGTAAGTCGAAAAAGATAAGAGATACGAAAAAAATATACGACAAAAAAATGCAGGGCTTTTTCAGATAAAAATTTCCTTTTTATTTTTCATTACTGTATCTCTTATCATTTTCAAGTTACATGGAGAAAAAGAAGATTTTTAAGAAAATTTAAAAACGCGCTCTATAATTTGATCTCTTTTTTCAAAAACCATTCATTTTAAACTCGTACAACTTTTTGAACATAGAAATAACACTATAATAAAAGGTATTGTGAAAGGAAAATTATGCATTTACATTTTGGTGGATTTTTTTTATCTAATTATATTTATTTACAGTCTACATCATTAAAAGAGCATTAAGTAAATTTGTTCCATGTTTTTGGGCATGAAGAAGAGACTTCCAATGATGTCTCATCTTATTCTATTTATGTTTATGTTTTAAAATAGGTCCTGAGGCCAGGTTCTATCTAGTCTCCTTGTGGCAGGGCCATTATGGAATAATTCTCTTACTAACTCATTGTCATGGTGAATGGTACGCTCGTTCTGTGATTCCGAGGCTCGATGGATTTCTTCTCTGATGAAAGGTATATTTAAGTATTCGTGAAGTGTTTGATCAGTTACATACCATAGTGCATCCACTATTGATCTTAGACCTTTAGACTGAAATCTTTGGATGGTATTCAGTGATGTTGACTTTGCACAGCCCCAGAGGTGTAGTCCGTAGTACCAAATAGGTTTGAGTATTGCTTTGTAGAGAAGAATTTTGTTTTGAATGTTGAGTTTTGATCGGCGTCCAAGGAGCCAATACATTTGCCGAAATTTTAAGTCTGGTTATCTTCTTTTAGTCTATATATGTTTTTTCCAAGTAAGACGTTGGTCAAGATTGAGGCCAAGGTATTTAGCGTCTGTTACTGTTGGTATTCGTACATTTTCCATTCATACAGGTGGGCATGTGTTGTGGCGGTTTGTAAACGTTATTTGAGATGATTTTGTTTTATTTACTTTTGTTCGCCATTTCGTGTACCATTCACTGAGTATGTCCAGATGGTGTTGCAGGTCTTTTGAGGCTTGTATGTGATCTTCATTTAGAGCTAGTATTGCTACGTCATCAGCAAAGGAAGCGATCGTAGTATTATGAGCCTCTGGTATATCTGGTATATTTTTTTGGTGGATGGGGGTTAAAATTACTTCTCATTTTTGCTTAAGATACATTAGTTATCAATTTGTTTGCAGCATATCTCGCTTAGATTTAATGTAATGCACCTTTAATATATCCAATTTTAAAGGTCTTTTCAAGCACTATAAAAGGTATTAGTAGCATTATACACCTACAATCGACTGTTTCTCTGTTATTTCAAGTTGAATACACCAATTTGAGAATGTACCAAAAAAACAAACTATTTTCACCTACCATATGTCTTTTTGTATTATAACTAGAAGATGAAGGCAAGTGTCTTTTTGTTTTTTTATAACCTACAAAAATGTTAAATATAGTTTTTTGAGTTAGGTGCATAGTTTTTAAGGTATTCGCAAAAAACCGTTCGAAAAGGTCTTATGTTTCAATGAAAATGCCCAATTTTCAACCACGAATATCTCAAAAAGTACAGTGGAACCGCGGTAAGTCGCCCCCGATAACCCGGAAGTCCGACTAACCCGGATCGATGTTTATCAAACATTTCAACAATAAAAATGTATGTAATATAATATTTGAAAGATAATGGGTATTTGTGTAATTTGAACTACATATACGATAGTAACAATGAATCATGGCACACGACGTTCATTGTCGTGTTATCGGAAACAACAGGCACTTGTAGTACCCTTTATTTATTTCAAACTGCCTTAGCATTGTTTAAACAAGACTAAAAGACAATTAAAAAATTCTTTTTGAAACAATGGTCGTAGTCTTGATTGTTATTAAATAACATAACATCGTTGCGATTGAGACCGTATTGTGTGTAGTACAGTCGTAATGTTCGCTTCCGGTCTCTAATCGTTCGTAAATCTATTCAGATTTTGTGTTTGCGTGTTTTTTTGTCTACGTAATGGCAACAAAACGTAAAAATGTTGTAGTGGCAATGGAATAGAAACCAGAAGCATTAGGTGGAATTGATAAAGGCATAATTGATACGTAATTTAGATGTGTACTCTGCATGTATTTATATTTCATGTTATTTTAATTATAACGGAGTTTATCTGTAAGTATACCGTATTTTATTAATTTTTACCATTTTCTCCGGCTAACCCGGATTTTCGATAACCCGGATCGGCCGTGGTCCCGATTAATCCGAGTTAACGAGGTTCTACTGTATTTTACGAGTTTAAAAAAAAATTATAGAACATTTTTTGCTTAGAATTAGGTTCTCTAGCAAATTCCGTGGAAATTTAACCAAAAAATTTTCCACCCCTAAGAAGGGGTGGGAACCACCCCTAAGATAAAAGCACACATCGGCATAGGGTAGACTTTGAATTAGGAGATAAGTAGAGGCTAGGCCCATAATTTCATTAAAATCCATGCAGTAGGATAGAATTCGGAGGTAATATCCTATTCTTGCTCCCATTGACTGGCGTATTACGTAATGAAGTGTTTTCCCGTCCTTCTGGAACCAAATATTTTTATTCGTAGATTCGGATCTACACTTCTTGTCTTCGTCTCCAGTCATAATTAAATATTTTTCGGCTGTAAAATTTCCATCTATAAACAAGTTATTGGACTTCGTAAGTCCTAGGTTTTTATTCAACGTGACCGGGAGTAGAACAGAAAGTCGATAATTGAACTCTTCGTGAAAATTTTTGTCATTTTTGTCAATCTTTCGGTCGTCATAACTTTTTAACTGGAAATGACGTTAAAACAGAGACTAAAGGCTTAAGATAGTGATATATCACGTGTAGGTACTATTTCTGCGACTATAATTTGGCAATTCCGGTTAGAACTTTTAAACAAGACGTATACATGTACTTTCATCTTTTTAAGGCGCGTCGAATAATATATCACTTTCAGTATTTTTGTGACTTTAAAATAATACTTTCTGTTGCAACTGGAACCGAAAGTCAGAGGTTAAGTTTCTCACCTCTAATACCAACTTTAATTTCTTATGTGACACCTCATTTGCCATTCTCTTTGTTTTAATAACGGAGGAGTTATATTCGCGCACAGACGGATAGTCGGAGACGCAGGCATGAAACCGGAAGTATATACTCGTATTTGTTCTCGTCTTGCTAAAACATGTCGAAAAATATATCGCTTGCTTTATTTCGGCCACTTTAGAACAGTAAATCCGATTGCAACTCTGAAACCGGAAGTCCGAGGTTAAATGTCTCACCTGTAATACCATCTTTGGGTGATAAGCTTTCATTTGACACCTCATTGTACCTCATTTGACTGGCATAGTGGACGGACATAGCTAATTAAACGGTTTCACAATTTTTCAAAATGGGTGAAAACAATATGGGATCCATAATACGATCATCTGTGGTACCTGCTCAAACGTTTACCATTTGAGGATACTGAAGTGGATCTCATTGCCTCCGAAATCTTTAAGAGTGGTATCAAGAGATATCAACTAATCTGTTTCGATCTGCCGTAAACAAAGCTATTATTGCCAATATGATCGCCAATATTCGATAATTGGACATTGTACTAAAAGAAGAAGAAACATATCCGATCTAGATCATTTTTTAAAAAAGTAGCAAGGTTCACAAATAATGATTAATCTCGGGATTATTAAATTACTGGTAAATTAATAAATACCAATATAGTCCAGGGCGCATCTGTTTTGAGATGGACGTTGAGAGGTGACTCAAATTTTTTTCAGAAATTGCTTGAAAATAACTCAAATAATATTATTTGAGTTATCCTCCCACTCAAAATGGTCCGGAACATTGTTTAAATAATCAAAATGTCAAAATATGCAGGAAAAATTTGATTTTTTGATTGGTTTTTTGATTATAACTTTAAAACTGTTTATTTCTGAGAAAAGTTGTACTAACATAAAAGTTGCGTAATTAAATTTCCTACAAAACAGAATCGGTTAAAAATTAAAAAAAAATAGTCACCCTTGTTGCAAAATAGCAATAATTGCGAGAAAAACCATACAAAAACAAGTATTTGCATTTTACGTTTTTCAACCACTTACGCTGCACTTAGGACCTTCATATTTTAACAAGTAAAACTTTATGGTATAGTAAAACAACACTGCAAATTTCATTGAGATCGGTTTAATAGATTTTGCAAAATAAATTTTGCAATCCAGCTTTCGCAAAAAAAAAATCATTTTTTTTAAATGTTGCAGGACTGAAAATGAAGCAGATTGCAAGTTGAATTTTTTTTGCTTATAGAAGTGTACTGTACCTTTCATTCTTAATTTTCAAAATTAAAATCGATTAATTACCACGGCGTCAGGAATTTTTTTAAATAAACTTCAATTTTTGGTGCTACGCGCAGGGCAGCGGTGTTCGATTCATACAAGTTGATTTCCACCAAAATTTCTTCAAATCTTTGTTTAATATATTATTTTCTTACTCTATATTTTGTCGTATTTTAATATTTTAATTCCACAAAAATCAAACTAATTTTATTATTGTTTGTGAAATATTGTTTAAACAATTGCATATGTTTAAAAATAATAAACTTTTATTCTCTAAGTTAAAATATATGAACAAAGAAAGTTTTTGCTAAAAAAAGTGTTATTTCAAAAGATCCAGTATGTGTTTTTATTTTGCAATAAACAAATTTATTTATTTATATCTAAATGTAATAAAAATGAAAATTTATCAATAATTAACAAAGGTCATTGAAATGCCCGATCAGGGTAAACTATCCGCTGTCCTGCGCGTAGCACCAATAATTAATGTTAGTTTAAAAAATTTCCTGACGCTGTGATTGTTAATCGATTTTAATTTTGAAAATTGAAAATGAAAGTTACAGTACACTTCTATACGCAAAAAAAATTAATTTGCTCTCTGCTTTATTTTCAGTCCTGTAACATTTTGAAAACATGAATTTTTTTTTGCGAAAGCTGGATTGCAAAATTTATTTTGCAAAATCTATTTAACCGGTCTTAATGAAATTTACAGTATTGTTTTAATGTATGATAAAGTTTTTCTGGGTGAAACATGAAGGTTGTAAGTGTAGCATAAATGATTGAAAAACGTAAAATGCAAATACTTGTTTTTGTATGTTTTTTTTTCGCAATTATTGCTATTTTGCAACAAGGGTGACTATTTTTTAAATTTTTAACCAGTTCTATATTGTAGGAAATTTAATTACACAACTTTTATGTCAGTATAACTTTTTTCTAAAATGAACACTTTTAACGTTATAATAAAAAAACCAAGAAAAAAATCGAATTTTTCCTTCATTTTTTGATATTTTAATTATTTAAACAATGTTCCGGACCTTCTTGAGAGGGAGGATAACTCAAATATTATTATTTGAGTTATTTTCAAGCAATTTCTGCAAAAAAATTTGAGTCACCTCTCAACGTCCAAATGTACTAATATTTTTACAGATGCGCTCTGGTCTAATACCAAATAAATACCCACTAGAAACGGCAGAACCAAATAATGTTGCCATTTAATCTATGAAAACCACTCTTTACTTTCATTGTCAAAGTGATGCATAATCCATGTATGCAAATAAACAGTGGATAAAGTATTATTTAAACAGTAATATCTAATTAAGAATATTGAAATATTTTGGGATACGATTAAAGTTTAATAGTAGTTATCTATTTTATGAAATAATTGAGGTGCCCTAAATTATAAAGTTATTTCACATCATTACCAATTATTTGCCGTTGTATAATTTTGCCGAATTTGATACTTATCCAAGCTTATAGGGACCAATGTATACAGGGTGATTCATTAAGAATGAATAATTTCTAGGTTGTAGATATTAGACCTCAAAATAATAAGATTTAACTTAAATCAATTAAATAAAATATGGCTCGTTACTGAGAGCAACACGGGAGTTCTGTCTAAAAATTTAATAATTAACTTACCCGCAACTTTAAAACTATTTGACATGTCCTTTTCATGTTTTCATACTGGACGGAGAGTGTATGTACTGTAAACCCTATTAAATTATGTTAAACACACCTACACACGTACGCCTCTGGCTACTACCAGAGGCGTACGACAGGGAAAAGTGAATGCTTGACCCTTCTCAAATTATAAGCTACTCCCATACGATACTCCAATACTTTCTATGTAAAGTCTTCTTCTTTACGTGCCACTCCTAGCGGTGATTGGAAATCATTATGGCCACTGCGACTTAGCAGCGCGCAATCGAACTACACCCGAACCATTCACGTAGATTGCGAAGCCACGGTATTTTTCTTTTTCCCACACTTCTGTTGGCCTTAATTTTGCCCTGCATTATATTTCTTAAAAGTTCGTACTTTTCACCCCTCGTAATGCGCCCCAAGTATTCCATCTTTTTAGTTTTTATCTCATTTATAATTTCGCATCTTTTGTCTACAATTTGGAATACTTGCGCGTTAGTGACGCGGTCCATCCATGATATTTTGAGAATCCGCTTATAGCACCACATCGCGAATGCTTCGATGTTTTTTATGGTCGACTGTTTTAGTGTCCAAGCCTCTTCTTCTTCTTTGAGTGCCTCTCCTATCGGAGATTGGATATCATTAGGGCGATTCTAATTTTATTTACTGCTGTTTTGAACAATTCGTTAGTGGTACAGCCAAACCACTCTCTCAAATTTCTCATCCAGGACATTCTTCTACAGCCTGGATTTCTTCGTTCTTGGATTTTTCCTTGCATTATATTTTGTAGGAATGTGTACTTTTGTCCTCTCATCAGGTGGCCTAAGTATTCAAGTTTTCTCTTTTTTATACTCCGTAGAACTTCTGGCTCGTTATTTATTCTGCGTATTACTTCTTCATTTGTAATTTTATCCACCCAACTTATTCGTAGTATACGGCGGTAGCACCACAGCTCAAAGCTTTCAAAATTTTTAATATTCCTCTGTTTAAGAGTCCATGACTCAACACCGTAGAGCAAAGTACTGAATACATAGCATTTTAACATTCTAGTTCGTAGATGAATACTAATATCACTATTAAAAAATAATTTTTTCATTTTTATAAAAGTAGACCTGGCAATTTCAATACGTCTTTTTATCGCGTGATTTTGGTCACCTGTTTCATTGATAAGGGTTCCCAAGTATTTGTATTCGTTTACTTTTTCAAGTTGGGTACCGTTTATTGTGATACTAGTGTCATTTATTGGATTCTTACTAAAGGTCATATATTTGGTTTTTTTGACGTTCATCCTTATGCCGTAGTTATTACATATCTCATTCATAGTTTCAACTAAATGTTGTAGATCTTCCGCTGTTCTTGCCATTATCACAGTATCGTCAGCATATCGAATGTTATTGATAACTTCTCCATTGACTATTATCCCTTCGTTTGCATATGAGAGAGCTTCTTGGCATATTTGTTCGCTGTAGATATTAAATAAGAGCGGTGACAATATACAACCCTGTCGTACTCCTCTATGTATTTCTATTTCGTTCGATGTTTGTTCTTCTATTTTTATATTAGTTCGCTGATTCCAGTACAGATTTAATAGTATTTGTATGTCTCTGGTGTCAATGTTCTTACTCTCCAGGATTTCTTGGAGTTTACTGTGGCGTACTTTGTCATAGGCCTTTTCAAAGTCTATAAAGCAGGCGTGTACCTCTTGGTTAACATCTAGGCATCTCTGTGTTAGAACTTTCAAGGCCAAGAGAGCATCCCTTGTACCTAATCCGTTTCTGAATCCCATCTGTGTATCGTTAATATCGATGTCTAGTTTTTGATAGATTCGGTTGTGGATGACTCTAAGAAATATTTTAAGCAGGTGACTCATCAAGGAGATTGTTCGATGATCTGAACATTGCATTGCCTTAGTTTTCTTCGGTATGGTGACAAACGTAAACAACAACCATTCTTGCGGTATTATACCAGTACTGTATATTGTATTGAATATATGCAATATTATTGTTACGGATTTATCATTCAAAAGCTTCAGCAGTTCTGTAGGGATTTCGTCAGGTCCGTTTGCTTTTCCATTTTTAGCGTTTCTTATTGCGTATTCTACTTCTTCTTTCAATATGTCTGGCCCAGTTGCATTGATTATCTGAGTTAAGTTGTTTCTATCGTCTTCAAATAATTCATTCAGGTATTCTGTCCATCTTTTTACTTTATTCTCTAGATCTACAATAAGATTTCCATCTTTGTCTTTAAGTTTACCTATTTCGCATTTCTTTATGCTTCCTGTTATCTCTTTTACTTTTTTGTGCATATTGAACGCATCGTACTTTTTCTCATAGGTTTCCATTTCTTCACACTGTTCTTTAATCCACGCCTCTTTGGCTTCTTTTATTCTCTTTTTTATGTGTTTGTTTATTTCTTTGTATTTGTCTAGGTAATTCTTCATGTTTCTTCTTTGTTCCATCAAGTCTAGTATGTCCTGTGTCATCCACCCCTTGTTCTTTGTTGTTGTTTTTGTCAGATGTTTCTTTCCTGCTGTTTGTATAGCTGTATTTAGGTACTTTAATTTTTGGTTAACGTTATCCGTATCATTAATTTGTTGTTACACTGAACTGAGGTTTTCATTTATTTCTTCTCCTGTTTCTTGTCGTATATTTTTATTTCTAAGTTTATCTAAATCTAGTGTCTTTCTGTGTGGTCTCCTAATCTTTTTTGGTCTCGCCTCTATCACAGTAACTACCGGGTTATGATCTGAGGCTATATCAGCTCCTGGGTACGTCTTAGTACATTTAACAGCATTACGATACCTCCTTGCTATCAGAATGTAGTCTATTTGATTTCTCACTATTTTTTCTTTGGTATGTTGTGGAGATGTCCATGTATATAATCGCCGAGGAGGTAATTTGAAAAGGGTGTTTGTTATTACGAATTCTTCGCTCTGGCAAAATTGAATCAATCGATCTCCTCTGTCGTTTCTGTTTCCAAGTCCATAGTTTCCTACATGTTCTCCTACCTTACCTTGACCGACCTTGGCATTAAGATCGCCCATGATTATGTTAATGTGTTGCTTTTTTATTGCTTTCAGCATTTCTTCTAAGTCGTTGTAGAATTGTTCTATTTCATCGTCATCTTTATCTGCTGTTGGTGCATAGACTTGAATAAAATTTATTAAGTTATGTCTTTCTTTAATTTGTATTAATGTTAAGCGTTCTGAGTAAGGAGTACAGGTAATCAGAGAATTTTTCCATTTCTTTGAAATGATGATTCCAACTCCGTACCGATGGGTGTTGTTGTCGATTCCGGAGTAATAAAATACGCCATCATTTCGTGTTGAACATTTCCCAGATCCTGGCCATTGTGTATCGCTGATTCCTAAAACATCGATGTTTAGTCTATTCATTTCTTTTTCAACATTATCCAGTTTTCCTGCAGAGAACAAACTTCTCACATTCCACGTTGCAACTCTTAAAGTTGTTGGTTTCTGCATTTTTGTACAAGGATTTTGCAGGTTTACGACCGAGTGAGCCTTGTAGTCTTGTGCTTTTCTCTCTCTACCAGATCTTGGTATCCGATTCCCATGATCAGTAGAGTTTCCACTATTTTTTGTGTACACCGTAATGACTTAACTAGGGGTACTCTATGAGTCTTTAATGCAGTGGTTCCCCGTTGCCTTCTGCATGCTTCCACCGTTGACCATCCTTGGTTCATCCGCCTTCAAGACCAATTTCTCGATCTCAGGACAAAAGAGTGCCCTTCCACATACTAGCTCATCCGCCCGAAGCCGTTGGCCAGTAAGTGGTGGGATTGCTTATACCGGCAATCATTCGGTAGATTTCACCATATCTGGTTACCCTCACTTAGTTTAGCCTGCAGACCAATGCAGTTGCCCGGGATGTGGCACGAGGAGAGCCATAAATGAGAGTTGGATGTCTTATGGGGACCAGTTATCAAGAACCATCTCCCGTCTATGACGCTCGATGTGGCCGTTCCGATAGAAAGGTACTACCAGTATAACACATCCCATACATCCCAAGCCTAAACTCCATATAACAGGGTGGAAAAGACATAACACCGCAGCATTCGTGTTCGTAACTTTATGTTGATATCACGATTGCAAAAGAGTATGCGCATTCTATTAGAGACTGATCTAGCAATTTCTATTCTGCATTTAATCTCTTTTGTTTGATCAGTATCGACTGTGATGCAAGCACCTAGATATTTATAACAGGACACACGCTCAATCGCTGTATTGTCTCCTCCTCCTCCTCCTCCTCCTCTATATTTTCTCCTTCGTAAGGATGTAGTGGCGTCATGTGTGTCGTTTGACTATTTCTGTCCAATTTTCTCTCTCCTGAACGTGTTGTTTTGCTTCAGAGAATGCGTAGCCAGTCATGTCCTTTATTTGGTCCGACCATCGTAATTGGCGATCTTCTTCTGGATCTCATGCCCTCTACGTTGCCTTCAACTATCATTCGTTCCTTGCATTCTCTTGTTCTATAGTTTATTTTTTAACCAGGAGGAGTAATCTAAAAATACAGATTCACACCCAAGAAAGCCACTAGAATAATAACCAAATACATATTCTTTTTTGGTTGATCCAGTCGGCCCTCAACGGTGGTCCATAAATATTATAATAAATTATTACGTCGTTAAAGAGTTCCAAAAACAACTGCTTTTTATATAAAAGCAGACTAACAATCTAAAAATTAAAGGAACAACACAGAAAACACAAAAAACGCCGATATAAATTAATTAACCTATAAAATGTCACTAGTGTCAAAATTTGATAAATGTCATTAGTGTCAAAATTTTATAACAGTGGAGTAAACTTGCCTGCGGTTGGACCAATTACAAAGAAGCAATACAGCGCGGTAAATTTGAATCGCTCTTCTTGGATAAAAAACAAAACCATAGTTATATGTCCAAAATATCTCAGTATATTTTGGTTGATAGTTGTGCTGAGTCTAGTTCTTATATTAAGTTCGGCTAATATTGAATTATTTGTGCGATGTGCGGTCCATGGTATGCGCAACATTCTCCGGTAGGCCCACATTTCAAATGCCATTATACGTTTTGAATCTGCTTTTTTGATGGTCCAAGTCTCTGAAGAGTATGTGGCGATAGGAAATATTAACGCTCGGACAAAGCGTAATTTTGTGTTTTTTGTAATGTCAGTAATCTTCCATATTTTTGTGAGTTTGGCTGTTGCCGATCTGGCCATTATGATGCGTCTACGGATCTCGTCTTTGCATCATTCACTGTTAGTAATAACGGAGCCTAAGTTATTAAATTGTCTGACCACTTCGTAACCTGCCAAGCAATATAACCTGTATTGCAGTGGCGAAGCGTCCATGTAACCACTGTTACCATTAGTAACAGTTACAAATCTTGCAAATAAATATTTTATGACTACTACGAAATAATTCCGTTTATATTTTTTACAAACAGAAATACTTGTTAATAGTACCTAATTCAGTAAATAGCCAACTAGACGCACGAAAATATTGGCGAGATATGTGAATCCATGGCACGTTATGTTTTACCAATACTGGCACTGGTAACGGTAACGCAGGAGAAACCTCGCTATCGCTCGGGACTAGCTCTGAAATTTTTGAAAGATCGACGGGTTTGAAAGAGACGGCGCGCGGGCACGCTGTGCATATCAGTATTGTAACCATTTTGAAGATTGGTAACGTTGGTTTAGTTAGTACCTGTTACAGATTACAGTGTGCGTGCATTTAAACATGGAAGAGTGTTGCTACGTATTGCGTAATTGATCAATTAGTTGAAAAGTCATTTTACTTGTATATTTTTTATATATTATTTTAAAGAAAAAATGATATTATTGAAAATGGAAGAATTAAAATATAAACAATAGTTTTAAAATCTGTTCTTTTTTCTACTTGTTCATTTTTTTATGTTAATTTTATGATAGAATAATATGTTTAGTTTGTTTATTATTTATTGTTATACCTGTTATATATCGCACCTTTAATAAAAAAAAGAAATAACTCAAAAAACACAGTTTGTGGGAATTTGCAGTCAAAGTTTTTAAGTTTTGCACAGTACAGGTTAAAAATTAATTTCACAAAAATCATACGGGTTAGAGGAATTCTAAAGGTTGATGTGGAGAGTTTAATTAGTAAGCTCTTAGATTTTAGTAAATGCTAATACTGTCGTCTACTGTTAAGGGTGCAAATGTGTTGTTCTTTTGATAGTTTATAGTTATTTCACTTTATGATTAAACATATATTCTGCGCCGATGAAATAATTCTATATGATGCTCTTTTATTGCTAAATGAACTGTCATGTAAAATAAACAATTAGGTTTATTGCAGTTTTGATGTAAAAACTTTGTGTTGACACTGAATTAATCCTAGTTGTTTCTATATTTTCTTAAACACAAAATGAATTTTCGTTTTCTTTATAATAAAATACTGATTATTCGTTTATTTATCTTTATTAACAAAATTGCCTGATTACAAAATTAAACTAAAACATAAGTAACACTATAATAATACAATGAAAAGATGTTAATACATTTTAAACAATAAACCGAAAACATAAAATAGATTGTTTCAAGAAACTTGTGTGGCTACTCTCAAATATGGCAAAACGTTTATCTTAGAACTATGAAATAAAAAAACGATTAAATTATTGAATTATAAAATTGGGAGTAAAAAGAAGAAATCAATCCTTTAGATAGCAATGCTTGAAAATCTTTCCGTTTGTTTGTACTCAATTTTTGTTTTTCTGTATAGGCGGGTTTGAGTGCTATTTCCGTTATTGATCCTTTTTTTTTTGTTTGTTCCTTACCTGTTTATAAGTCTCATCCTTGTATGATGTCTTATAAAAAAATATGTAGGATTATCTTTGTTCACTTGTATTGCTTTGATTTCGTTTCAGTTACCATTTTCTCCCTCAGTATTAATCGTAAAGTTATACCCCAATTCTTCTTGCAAACCTTTTAAATCATAAAATGAGTGGTAATTCATCCCGTGCACAATTAAAGGTGGGTTCGATTTTCTAGCATTCCTTGTTAAAGTTACATATTGGCCTGGAGTGTAAATAGATCCAGATTTCAAGCTCTTTTTAACTTTTTCTCAATAAGACTGTGCACACTATCGGCTTCGTTCTGACTGTGGCCCCTTATGAAAAATTTATGTGTCATCCTCTTAATTCTTAACGTGTGCACAGCGAATAAATACAGCGACGTTATATACTTATTCTTGTTTTGGCCACAGCAATTGTCTGAATAGAATATGACTTCTGTTTCACCATCCCTCTTCACTTATATTTTTTAAATAGGCCCATATGCAAGAACCGATTTCTATGGAGCCTCGTTTTGCTTCACATTTAGATCAAAAATAACAGTGTACATTTTTATATGCCTACTTAGATTCTTTCTGTCAGTTCCGACACCGTTAAAATGTAACAGTTCAGTTTTGATTTATAATAAAATGAAGAAGACTGACCTGTATGACATTGCAGCACAGCTAGCTACTCTTACATTTTGGCTGACTTTGTTTCGGTCATTTAATTTCTACTCCAGCCCTACTGCAGTTTTTTTTTTCTAAATTTGATTTATATTTTTGCTCCAGGTCTTTATTTTCATTAACATTGGAATTGTTGTAGGTATTACACAGATCGCATTGATCTTTTTTTTGGTTGGAAGAAACCGATATTAAATTCAGTCGTAAATATTTTATAATAGGTAATATAATATGTACCAATTTCTTTATTGTTCCGCTCTTGTTCTAATTTAAAATCATTGTATAAATCTTTAATGGTTTTGCTGCCTTCTATGTATTCTCTTGAAGTAGAAGCGCGTAGGCAGTGAGTCAACCCTTGGTATAGAATTAATATGCCCCTTGATGTCGGTTATAAGTTCGGGATCATTTTTTCTGTGCTTGCCATGTTTTCCTCTTAAATCATCCAGTGCAAAACCATTTGCATCAATCTTAGTCTGTATTGTAAAAATCATGCGGTCAGAAATATCTAAAGTTGATTTAAAAAATGTTTTGCACACTCTAATTTTGACATAATTTATAACAAAATAGAAAGCCTGGTTGCAGCGCCTAGGATTCTCAACGTTTGTGTACCTGTACTTAGGTTGAATATCATCCATACAAGAATTTATGTATGCTCTTTGCTTTAGCAAACTGCCCAATTCCCTGAACTTGCAAAAATACCATATCTGTTTGCTGTATTATATTCTCGGAGCACTTAAGTCTGCACTTTTCGGTACATGGCTCTTTCAGACAACGAGCGGGGATAGTTTTTTTTTTATTTTTTGACATAGATACGTAAGTTTACTATTATTACGTAAGATACTATTACTGTTTGATAGAAACAAGTAAAAGCCTTAGTTTATAATAAAAAAATGTGTATTTATACCTACATATATTAAAGTAATACAAATTGAAACTTACTTCTTCCGTAGTTTCACATTTATTATTAACGGGTTTTTCATTGATGGAATTATTATCCAATGAGGAATTTTTCGCTACTAATTAATCCAAGTATTTTTGTGCTCTAGACTAGAAGACGCCACTCTAAAACAAGAGTATAAATATTATACCGGTTAGTTAGACAAGAAGCTGATAGTCAACAAGAATCTAATTAAATTGGATTATCAAAAAATAAGTACATTAGTATCAATGCGAACATCAAACTATTGCATATTAAAAGTATTACTATTACAATAATTATTGTTGATTTTATAATAAAGTGAAACAAGTCAAAAACGTGAAGGTTTCTAACTACCTATCTAATAAAATAATAGCAGAATATTGAAATAATACTTATTGTACTTTAGTAATTTTTTAAATTTTTAATTAGAAACTGCATAAAGTTGAAATAATACGGCACATAATAAGAAATAATTTCTACTAAAATGAACTAACTCATAAATTAACTAACAAATCTTCAACTAGTTTTCTGATAAAGTGAAATAAATCTGAAAGAATACACTTTTCTAAAAAGCGATAGCAAATAATATACTTACTTGTTAGTAAAACACAGAATTGTTTCGTATTGTATCACTTTCTTTGAAAATACCCGATATCTTACCTCCAAACACAGCCGGAGTATAACTGAATTCCACCACTTTACGAGTACCGGTTTGTGCAAAGGCGTTAGTAAAAAAGAGCGGGAAAATCATTTATCTCTCTCATTTTCATCATTTTAACCTGGCTGTTAAACGGAACAGGTTCTTCTCGTCTAGTTATTTCACTTTATGATTAAATCTCGAAAACCATGAATTTTGAGTTATTTCGCTTTTTTAAAGGTGCGATATACATAATTACATACATATAATTTGGGAATAGTGATTTGTGTAATTTTATCCCACAGGATTGAAAACAAAAACTTATATTTGGGAGGTTCAAAATATTTTTTTAAATAAGATTTTTTTACCTCTGGTTCTGGTAACACTTTAGAAAAAGTCACGCGTCGCCACTGCTGTATTGTCTATTACAAGGATATCTCTGCTGTTCTTTGATTTCGCGATTACCATAAATCTAGTTTTTTTCTTTAATTAATTGTTCTCTGATGTTCTTTGATTTCGCAATTACAATAAATTTAGTTTTTTTTTTCTAAATTACAATAAATTTAGATATTGTAGTTCTACTAGCGTTCCCGATAAGAGAACCGTAACGTCAGCATACCTTATATTGTTGATCGTCTCACCATTTATTATCAGACCAACATCTTCTTCCGCGAATGCTTAAAAGATTAGATAAGAGATTAAGAGATTAAATAAAAGTGGCGATAAGATACATCCGTGTCGGACTCCTCGACGGATTTGAATTTCTTCTGTTAGCCTACCCTCAACCTTCAAATTTGCTGTTTGATTCCAATATATGTTGCATGTAACGCGAATATCTCGGTTGTCTATATTTTTGTTTATTATAACTGTATGTTCATGCTGTACTTTGTCAAAGGCCTTTTCTAAATCAATAAAACAGGTGTAAATTTCTTGGTTAATTTCTAAGCATCCTTGTGAAAGAACGTTCATTGTAAACAGAGCTTCCCTTGTACCCAGCCCTTTTCTGAATCCCATCTGAGTGTAACTGATGTCTACGTCTAATTTCCTATAGATCCTGTTGTGGATTATTTTTAAGAATAGTTTTAGAGCATGAATCATCAAAGCTATCGTACGATATTCGTTGCATTCCTTTGTATGTGCCTTTTTTGGAAATAGTATAAAGGTCGAACGGAGACATTCCTTAGGTATTATTCCAGTTTTATATATTGTGTTAAATGGATCTGAGTGCATTTTAATATATTCATCGTCCATAAATTTAAGCAGTTCTATGTACAGGTATTGTACACCATACTAAAATATTTTAAATAAACGTTTCTGGGTACTACCAGAAGCGTAAGACAGGGCAAAATGAATGGTTGACCCTTCCTATATTTTACGCCACTGACGGAATTGCTATTTTAGCATAATGTTTAGATTTTCCAATAATATCTTCTCCAATAATGTCCATGTAAATTGTATACCCTTCGTTCGTAACGGTAAAGTCATAGGTTTTCGAGATATTTGAAGTTAAAAATGAAGGGGTACAATACATTAATCAAATAGCTGTGCCGTTTCATTTTTAACTTCAAATATCTCGGAAACTAATGACTTAACCGTTCCGAACGAAAAGTATATTATTTACATAAAAAGTATTAGAGAATCTAAATATTCCGCAATTGGCGTAGAGTTTGGGAAGGGTCATCCATTCACTGTCCCCTGTCTTAAGGCTCTGGTAGTAGACAGAAACGTTTATTTATCATAATTGGTCCAGGGTAATAAGGTTTTTTCCATGACACTCGAGCAGCCAGGGTACTGAAGCGTTTTTTCGACAGGTAATACCTCTAAGAGCAAATTGTAACTATTTCCTGCGTAGGATCTGGCGGCCATTTTTATTTATAAACAATTAAGTGTCAAAAAATGGCATTTTTCCCTTTTTCTTCAAATCAATGGAAAACAGTGAAACTTGTGGTTTTTTTAGAACAAATATCTTTGAAATTATGGAAAAAGCTTTAAAATGGCGTATTACAAAGTTTGATATGCTCATTTATTGTTAATATAATTGCGAAAAAAGGTCGGAATTGCAAAAAAAATTAATTTCGCAATATCTATTGTAAAAATTAGTGTACAGCTTTGAAATTTTTGTCATATAAGGGATCTTTGGTGCTTAATATGTGATAAAAATTTCAAAGCGATTTATTCAATTGTTTAAATTTTATTCAAATTGTTTATCCCAGAGAGCATTGTTTTTACAATAACATAAGTCAGAAAAAAATGACGTTAGAACCATTCCAGAGGTGTCAAATGAAAGAGCGTGAGCTATATTTTCAACTTGATTTAAAAAAGGCGAATAAAAAATGCATTTATTAGTAATAAATAATTATGCAAAAGTATCGTAAATCTTTCCTTATAAACTTTTTATTTTGTTATATAAGAAATTATACATATTTATTACAATTTTTTATCAATTATGATATAAATAACATTACTTGGTAGTTGTGCACTTAAAACAGGGTAAAATAGTTAATTTTTTTGTAAAAAGTTATTCAAAAAGTTTATTAGGAAAGATTTACGATACTTTTGCACAATTATTTATTACTAATAAATGCATTTTTTATTCGCTTTTTTAAACCAAGTTAAAAATATAGTTCATGCTCTTCCATTTGACACCTGTGGAATGGTTCTAACGTCATTTTTTTCTGACTTATGTTAGTTAAAAAAAATGCTCACTGAGATAAACAATTCGAATAAAATTTAAACAATTAAATGAATCGCTTTTAAATTTTTATCAATTATTAAGCACCAAAGAACCCTCATTTGACAAAAATTTCAAACCTGTACACTAATTTTTACAGCAGTTATTGCGAAAATAATTTTTTTTGCAATTCCGACCTTTTTTCGCAATTATATTAACAATAAATGAGTATATCAAACTATGTAATATGTCATTTTAAAACTTTTTCCATAATCTCAAAGATATTTGTACTAAAAAAATCATAAGTTTCACTGTTTTCCACTGATTTGAAAAAAAAAAAAGGGAAAAATGCCATTTTTTGACAGTTAATTGTTTATAAATAAAAATGGCCGCCAGATCCTACGCAGGAAATAGTTACAATTTGTTCCTATAGATATTATTTGTCGAAAAAACGCTTCAGTACCCTGGCTGCTCGAGTGTCACGAACAAGGTATATTTTTGTCTTATTACCTTGGCCTAAATTTAGTAAAGTGTACAGTACCTGCACTTTCAGCCAAGTATGCTAGATATACATTGGGCACGTAAAGGTTGGAATAAATTAATTTTCTCGAGAATGGACGACTTCGGAAAAAATTCCCGAAACAGGTCAATTTTTATTTTTAATTTACGACTTTTTGGCATAATATATCATAGGGGAGTGCATATAGATTTTTACTTCGGAAATAATCAAACAAGATAGACCTTTTTGTAATTTCATTAAGAAATGTTTAATAAACAACATATCAAAAAGTTCTACTCGAGAAGTGGGTGCTTCATTTTTTATTAAACAAATGAACTACGAAGTTTGATGTTTTTTGTAAATAACTAAGAAAATATAACTTTTAGAACAAAACGGACTTGACCATTGAAAAATTCAGAAAATTTTACAAAAAAAACCTTATATAAAGAATTTTCTAAAACTAAATCTGTATGTTTTATAATTTTTTATTTATAACGCTAAAGTCACCCTTCTCACAAACATTGGCGCACTGTAAACTAGCGTACGACGAAGTGCACGGTTGAGATATTTTAATGTAATTCTTTAACTAATGGATCAAATGAAATTTTGCAAGTTGAATCTAAAAGAAAAATAATTAAGCTATCTTATGGTTATAATAAACAGAAATAAAATGTATGGGCATAAGTACGGTGGGGGCGGAAAAGGAGCCTTACATGAATTTTGTTTAAAAATGATTTAAAAATGTGTAACTAATACAATTTTTCTTATAAAACCCTCAATTTTGCACAACTTACTTTTCAAGCATCGTACTAAATGATGTTTCATTAAAAAATGTAATTTTTGAAATCTTCGTAGTTTTATAGAATTACCACCATTTTAAGACGGTATTACTCAAGTTTAAACAGATCTATTACAGTTTTATAAGTGCTTTTTTAAAGCTTAGGTTGAAATCTTTAAAACGCACTAAATTATGTCACTTTAGAAATGAAATAGACTATTTTTTTGAGAAAATTAAGAAAGATAACAAAAATGTAATACAAAAACCGAAAATTACCAGCTAAAAAAATGTTTATATAAAGTGATCAAAATATTTTTCTGTAAAACTTACCTAAAATACATTTAATAATAAACCTCAACAATAGTAAATGTTCAGCAAAAAAATTTTTTTTAACTCTTATATAGTATGTCTGCGTAACTTGAAACCTATTGATAACTTTTTTATTATCAGTTTTACGAAAAAAAGTTATTCTTTATAAAATACTCTGCATCGTATATAATCTAAGATGCATTCCGCAAATATCATATTTAATAAATTTTATACGAGGTATGTCAAAAAATATGAATTTCACTCAGGAGTAAAGTATCGTTGAATTTCACAATATGGAAAATTGTTATTAAGAAAAGTTGTTTGGAATTAAAAAAATTGTTTTAGTGTTCAATTACATCCTTCTAATTAAAATACTGTAAATAATAAAGGCACTTAACTCTTAAGAAAAATTCATAATTTTACATACCTAGTATAAAATTAAAAAAGTTTAATATCTGATGGTTGTATCTTATATTTTAGACCAGGGAGAGCATTTTACGAAGAATAACTTTTTTTCGTAAAATTGATAATAAAAAAGTTTTCCATGCGGTTCCTAGCTACGCAGACATACTGTATAAGAGCTTCGTTGTATACGATTTCAATTTTCAAATTGCCATATTCGGATTCAGTATAATCAAAAACAAAATAGAAACATATTTGATCAAAGTAAAATGATGAATTTAACGATATTTTTAAAATTATTACTACAAAATAATTATTGTTATTGTATAAACAATTAATAAACAATTAGCGGCCAAATCCGCGAGTAGAACTTTTTACTTTAACATGTATGAAAGCTAACAAAAGAAGTTTTAGAAAAATATAAGCTTGTTTGAATTTTTCCGATACAATGAATATTTTCGATCTAATTGCACTCCCCTATCATACTAGTGATGTCACTCACCTGGGCGTTATGACTTCATCGATGATTTTTTTAAATGAGAATAAGGGTGGTGTGATAGCTTATTTGAACGGTATTTTAATTCCCTATTCAGCAATATAAACATTAACATAGTTATTTATACAGGGTGTCCAAAAAAATTTTTCTTGAATTAAATTTATTGACATAAGAAGAAGAACGTGTGTAATTTATTTAATTCAAAATACATTTTACTGCTCTCATAAAACAGAAAAAAATGTTTATTTGAAAAATAATCATTGCTTCTCGCTTAAATGAAATTTTCAAACTTTCAACAGGCAGGTGGGTGGCTGCTTTAATATTGAATTTAAACAAAAACATTATTTCTTTGTCAAATAAATATTTTTCCTGTTTTCTGATAGCAGTAAAATGTATTTTGAATTAAATAAATTACACACATTCTTCTTTTTATGTCAATAAATTGAATCCAAAAAAATTATTTTGGATATCCTGTATAAATAAGTATGTTAATATTTATATTACTGAATAGAGAATTGAATTACCTTTCAAATGAGTTATCACATGACCCGTATTCTCATTTAAAAAATCATCGATGACGTCATCACGCTCAGATGGGTGACGTCACTAGTATGATATATATGTCAAAAAGTCGTAAATTAAAAACAAAAATTGACCTGTTTCGGGATTTTTTTTCAAATTTGTCCATTCTCGAGAAAATGAATTTATTCCAACCTTTACGTGCTCACTGTATATGTCAAACAGTTTTAACCCGGCACCTGCCACGTGGCTTTGCAAAGCGCCAACTGCTACGTGGGGTGCTCACAGCAACCCTTAAAAATTTTCTGTGATCTACTTGTTTAAAAAACAAAATAATGTGTTAAGTAACACAAGAATATAAAAAACATGTTTTATTAACTTATTAGCCACTAATATGTTATAAAAGTTAAAAATAAAATGAAAAAGGTATTATAAGAAAACTAGCAAGTACCAAGCCATAATAAATGAAGTCAAGTAAAATATCTAAAAAAATTAAGATTTAGTGAGTAAAGAGTCTATTTACTCACTTATAGAGTTTAATAATTTAAATCATGACACCCCAATTCGACTTTAGAGCTATAAGTTCAGAATAACACTATATTATAACCACTTCAAACACTAACACATCTATGCTATATAATATTATAGAAAGCTACTATGACGCACAGCCTGGTTACCAAACTTGAAATACCAAATATTTGATAAAAATGTGTTATGGGGTGCTGGTAGCACCCCACGTGGCAGGTGCCGTGTTAAAGTACTGGGTGAAAATAGTTATTATATTTTTTAATAACACACCCTGTTACTCAGCAACAAACCAAATTTTATTTAAGTGATTTTGGTCAAATTTTAATATTTTGAGGTCTACAATCTACAAATTGAAGATTGGTCATTCTTAATGAATCACTCTGTATAAAAGGGACCTATGTTAGAAATAGAATGCGAACTTGAAATAAATTTTAAGTATTTATTACCCCAACAAAATCTCCCAATATATGATATAAAGTCACATAATATAGAATGAAAAAAAAAAGATAATATTTTACTCCATTTAACTATCGTTATTTACGATAGTCAAAGGTATACTAAAACATTTCAAGACACAAAGGACTGATTTATTATAGGGACATGTAATTTTAGTTATCGGCTAAAAAAGCACCAAATAATATTTCTTTTTTTTTTTTTTTCTTTAGACCTCTCCTTGATATTTTATTATAATGGTTGCTTTTTCGTGAACACAAATTTGTATCTGCAAATTGTTTGTTTATTATACATCATATAAAAAGTTATAATTATTTGTTCTAATATTATTATTATACTAAAATATAGCATACCGCATATTGTTGTTTTTTGATTTTGAGTTTATATTGTTTTACTAAACAGGGCAGGTTTATACAGACGATCATTTATAATATGATACAGTATTTCTCAGGCTGACAGGATGTCCCCTAGTGTTATCTCTCCAAACGTATAGCCTGCGGCGTTATAGGCTATTTAGTCTGAGCAGATTATCGGAGAATAAGCCATTTTTGGGAAAAGTTATTTACCAGCAATTTTATTGCTGGAATCGAATCTTATGATTGTATATATTATTAATATAGGTATGCAAAGTCCGCAGATAGTGTGCTACTTTTTTTATAAACAAAATGGCGCCCGAAAATCGTGTTTTTTCAATTTTTGCTCTATAACTCCAAAGATTTTAACTTTACACCAAAAACACTCCAATAAAAATTCTGCATAGAGACGTGTTTTTCCCGATTTACTTCGACGAAAATTTTCCCCGGAAAATGCGGGTTGTTGCAACAAAATCTTTAATTTTCAACTAAAATTTTAGATAAGTAATTGTTTATCAATAATTAAATAACTTTGTAATATAAAATCTCTTTTCGTATAAATTATAATTCCAGAAGCCGATGGAAATTGAACAAACAGTTTAGCAACAATTGAATTTTTAAATTAAAAATTTACGGTCGCTATAAAAACCACAATAATTGCTATACATAAGAATAACTATGATTCTTGAATAAAAGGACACTGTACCTATCTAATGCACTTTATAGAATTGAAATTGGACTATTTAAGCGGCCTCAGGAATATTTTAAAATTATACACAATTTTTTGGCTTATAAACAAATAGAATATCTCGGGAAATATTAAATTAAATTAAATCATATAACAGGTATTGGAAAAAAAAGTGAGACGAGTCTTTTTTAAAAGAAAAAACGTTTAATTGTGATGAGTGGTTCCTAAGATACAACCGGTTAAAGTTGACCGGCATTTACGGCTAAAATATAAACAATAGGATCATAATTTGGAACCATCACCTTTTTATTTTTATCCTCATTCTCCACACTAATTTTCAAATCTTTAAAGTAATCATAACATATATTATTATAATAAAAACTATCGATATTACTAGTGAAAATTGCCAAAAATAACAAAATTCCAATCAAAAATTAGGTTGGAGAAAATGTAATTTTAAAGTTCAAAATCGGTACACGTTAAAAAAATGCATTTTCTCGGCTTCCCATGGAGCAATTTTCTTCATTATTTTTTTATTCCCAAGTAACTCGGGTACAGTCACCTAACTAACGCATTATTAAATGTCAAAGTTGCTTTTGTTCTGTTATAATAAATTAATTTGTTTATTAAAACAAAATTTTTTAATTTGTTTAAATAAAAATTGCTTAAATCATTATACAGCTTTCAAATAAGATTATTTGTGTTTTTAAAGTTAAAACGTACACTTGTAGAAAGTTTATCTAAAAAAAGTCTACAACTGGAGAAAATATGTAGTTTTCTTTTCTTATAAAAAAATTAATCTATTATAGCAAAACAAAAGCAACTTTGACATTTAATAATGCCTTAGTTAGATGGCTCTACTCGAGTTACTTGGGAACAAAAAAAGAATGAAGAAAATTGCTCCTTGAGAAGCCGAGAAAATGCATTTTTTAACGTATACCGATTTTGAACTTTGAGATTACATTTTCTCCAACCTAATTTTTGATTGGAATTTTGCTATTTTTGGCAATTTTCACTCGTAAAATCGATAGTTTTTATTATAATAATATATGTTATGAGTACTTTAAAGATTTAAAAATTAGTGTGGAGAATGAGGATAAAAGTAAAAAGGTGATGGTTCAAAAATTATGATCATATTGTTTATATCTTAGCCGTAAATGCCGGTCAATTTTGACCGGTTGTATCTTAAGAACCGCTCATCACAATTAAACGTTTTTTCTTTTAGAAGAAGCGTCCTCTCGCTTTTATTCTAGTACCGTTTTCATGATTTAATTTAATTTAATATTTCCCGAGATATTCTACTTGTTTATAAGCCAAAAAATTGTTTATAATTTTAAAATATTCCTAAGGCCGCTTACATAGCCCAATTTCAATTCTGTAAAGTGAGTTAGATAGGAACAGTACCTTTTTATACAAAAATCATAGCTATTCCTATGTATCGCAATTATTGTGGTTATTATAGCGACCGTAAATTTTTAATTAACAATTTAGTTGTTGCTAAACTCTTCATTCAATCTCCATCGGCTTCTGGAATTCTAATTAATACAAAAAGAGGTTTTATATTACCAAGTTGTTTAATTATTGATGAACAATTACTTATCTAAAATTTTAGTGGAAAATTAAAGATTTTGTTGGAGAAACCCGCATTTTCCGGGGAAAATTTTTGTCGAAGGAAATCGTAAAAATTACGTCTCTATGCAGAATTTAATTACGGTGAATTTTTATTGAAGTGTTTTTCTTGTAATGTTAAAATCTTTGGAGTTATAGAGCAAAAATTGAAAAAACACGATTTTCGGGCGCCATTTTGTTTATAAAAAAAGTAGCACACTATCTGCGGACTTTGCATACCTATATTATTAATATATACAATCATAAGATTCGATTCCAGCAATCAAATTCCTGGTAAATAACTTTTCCAGAGTAATTGATCATGTAATTTAGAGTAGACATATTTATTTATTATAGTGAAGCACCGCACCTTGCCAGGCATCTATAAACCAAAAAAATAGCTATAGTCCGTTCGCTTAACTCAGATACAACTGGCTAGTGAATTTATCAGGTATTTTTTTTTGTTTTTGGAAAATTTTTCCAAAATTGGCAAAATGACAAACTATTTAGTAATTATTAACTATTTAGTAATTAATTTTTTGCCAATTTTACGAAATTGGCAAAATTACTTACTAAAATCACTAGCCAATTGTGTCTGAGTTTAGCGAACCGACTATATTTGGTTTTCAGTATGCGATGGTCGTATACTGATGGTTTCAGTATGCCATTCAGTTTTTCAAGTCACGTATTGATTTTTTTAATATTTAAATTAACAGGAGAAGCTTTGTAGGGTTTAAATAAATCAAAAATAGTTAACAAATCATAAATAGTAGCACACAGTATCGTACCACCTTAATTCAATCACTGTGAATGTTTTAAACTAACTTTATTGAATTTTTGCAATATGGGGTAGGTTTAGCCCTCAAAACATATCTCCATAGGCTTCAGTTTTAAGCTAAGGGTAAATAAGGGTTAATTTTAAAATTTTTGTTTGAAAATCAACATATTCTTACACCAGTTATTTACTGATTTCTGCATGAAAAAAGTAACATAAGGATTAATCAATGATAACTACCGAAGTACGCACCTCACCGTTTTTGTTACCTTTTTATTTACAAAACTCTTTCTTTCACAGATATCAAGCACACGTTCGTCTTCATCTCCCTCCTGGTCTAAGAGAAGACGAAATCACAAGATATCCTTTAATAGTTCAAGTTTATGGAGGACCTGGAAGCCAATTGGTTACTGAAAGATGGAGAATTGATTGGAACACATACCTTTCGGGCAACAAAGATTTCATTATTGCACAAATTGATGGTAGAGGATCAGGAGGACAAGGGCATCAAATTCTACATAAAGTTTATTATAAGTTGGGTTCGGTTGAAGTTGCAGATCAGCTAGAAGTTACAGAGTAAGTGTTTTCTGAAAATATTGGAACACAAATGCTTTGCAAATTCAATAATACAATTAACAGAAATATAAATACTTGCAACCCGAAGTTTACTAAATAAAACTAATAGTTTTTTAATAAACCCAAGAATATTCACTAAATTTGTTCGTTCAGTTTATCAAATAAAAGAAAACTCTCAAAACTCTGATTAGCTTCGTAAGTGAGCCCTAAGTTTTCATCTCTCTACTACATGCTGTAGAGTACGTGACGTAGCTTTCCGCAGGTTTTTAATAGTTTGCAAATTTATTATGGTTTTTGAGAAAAAACCGAAGTATTTATTGAGGCGTATTTATGATTTACCTGATAGTTAATAGGCTATTGAATATGTTCAAACTAAGAGAACTAAAAGGAACTACAACGATAACGTGATTTTATTGTCTCATATGGTCAATGGATCTCTATATTTGAGAAAACCGCGGAGTGCTACCATTTAAGTGGGTGCGTTTTTGAAAAAGGGGTGAATTAGTCCCTAGGCACAGGGTGAATTAGGGTGAGTTTTATGCACTTTTGGTACAAACACGTCTACAGGCAAATTGTTCCAGGTTTAATTGGCTATCAAAATATATCATTTTAATGTCCATAATATTTCTTTTTACAAAAATATATTCAAAAGAGAAGCAAGAAAAAAACACGAAAGAAAGCAATTTTGTTTTTTGCCCCCTAAATTTTTTCCACAGGGATATATAGGTCTGTATCCCGCGTATGAAAAAAAGTTGATTAATAGCAAGCTGAAAATTTGTTAATAGCTTAAGAGTGTCTAGTAGGATAAACTTTGATATATGGGAACACTGGAACAGGGGCAGTTTTAATTGTGGAACAGGTTAAAAATTTGGAACGGTCACACCACGAAAACGGCACATTTGTTTTGTCCGACAGAACAGACTTAAACTTACCGAACAGAGATTAAACTCTCATGCAAAAATCAGACTGCTATTTATCACCGGTCATAATTGCTGTCATTTGACATATTCTACATGTTCCACTCATTAAAACGCCCATTTGGTGATAAATAGCAGTCTGATTTTTGCATGAGAGTTTAATCTCTCTTCGGAGAGTTTAAGTCTGTTCTGTCGGACAAAATAAATGTGCCGTTTTCGTAGTGTGACCGTTCAAAATTTTTAACCTGTTCCACAATTAAAAGTGCCCCTGTTCCAGTGTTCCCATATATCAAAGTTTATCCGACTAGACACTCTTAAGCTATTAACAAATGTTCAGCTTGCTATTAATCAACTTTTTTTTCATACGCGGGATCCAGACCTAATAGGTATAGACATTGCTTCAGCGAAAATAACTTCCATCCTTCCTCCTTAAAAATAAAGTTTCGTAAAAGTCTCTAGGATTTATAGTTTCCGAAATAGGATTTTTCAAATTCGCCGCTCACAGCATTTTTTGCCATTTTCCCCATTGTTTGGCAAACATTGTTCTGTAACGATTTTCTACGCATCTCAAGATATATGCAATGGTACATTTAGTAGAAAGAAAAGTCAATTACCTTTAAAATTGTATTTTGTTTAAGGTTGTAGGCTCTTTTTAAACAAGTTATGCTTTCTCAAGGTTTTATACTTTTAATGATTTTTTGTATATATTATAATAATATATACAGTATGTCCCTGTAAGTTGTATCCATATGGAAAACTTTTTTATTATTAAATTTACGAAAAAAAGTTGTTCTTCATAAAAAGCTCTGCATGGTCAAAAACCTAAGATTTAACCATCAAATATCAAGTTTTTTGAATATTATACGAGGTATGTCAAAAAGTTTGAATTTCACTCAAGAGTAAATTTATTTTTCACAATCTTGAAAATTGCTATTATGAAAAGTTCTTTGGAATTAAAAACTATATTCTAGTAAACAATTACATCTTTCTAATTGAAAATTATTTTTTTTGAGAAATTATGGAAAACTAACATTATTTTCAGTTATTTTAATTCAGATAACTGTTTTATTATTAATTTTATGAAACAAAGTAATTCTTAATCAAAAGTTATGCATGGTCTAAAACCTAAAATACAACCATCTTATGTCAAATTTTATCAATTTTATACGAGGTATGTCAAAAAATATTAATTTCGCTCAAGAGTAAAATACGTTTATTTTTCACAATATCGAAAATTGTTATTATGAAAAGTTATTTAGAATTAAAAATTATGATTCAGTGTGTAATCACATCCTTCTAATTAAAATATTCTGAACTATAAAGGCACATATATTACTTTTGATCTAAATTTATCTTTTTTGACATACCTCGTATAAAATTGATAAAATTTGACATAAGATGGCTGTATTATAGGTTTTAGACCATGCAGAACTTTTTATTATGAATCACTTTTTTTCGTAAAATTAATAATAAAAGAGTTATCTAAATTGAAATAACTGAAAATAATGTTAGTTTTCCAGAATTTAAAAAAATATCAATTATAAGGATGTAATTGCATACTAGACTATAGTTTTTAATTCCAAACAACTTTTCACAATAGCAATTTTCAATATTGTGAAAAATAAAGGTATTTTACTCTTGAGTAAAATTCAAACTTTTTGACATACCTCGTATAATATTCAAAAATTTTGATATTTGATGGTTAAATCTTAGGTTTTGGACCATGCAGAGCTTTTTATGAAGAATAACTTTTTTTCGTAAAATTAATAATAAAAAGTTTTTCATATGGATAACTACAACTTACAGGGACATACTGTATATAATTTAATGATTTTTGTATATAGATTATGGAATAAAAAAGCTTATTGTCTTTACTTTAAAATGGTGTATTCCAAAAAATTCTAGGACTATGTAGTTTTAAATAAGATATCCAAGGATATCCGTAATTTGAGAAAAATTTTAAGTTTTTTTATATTAAATTAAAAGAATATAATTGCATATTATAACATAATTTTTAACTCCAAATAACTTTTCTTAATATCACTTTTCGATATTGTGAAATATAAAGGTAATTTACTCTTGAGCGAAATTCATATTTTTTAACATACCTCGTACACTATTGATAAAATTTTATATCTAATGAATGGATCTTAGGATCTAGACTATGCAAAGCATTTTATAAAAAATATTTTCTTTTCTTAAAGTTAATAATAAAAAAGGTTTCCATATAGTTCCAACTTAGTGGGACCTATTGCATGTGTTTATGTCTCTATTTAAAAAAGCATATTTATCTCGTTTCAAAATTGACCTAGATTTTTTTACAATACGCCATTTTAAAGTAAAGAAAATAAGCTTTCTTTTTTATTGTACAATACATATCTAAATATACAATAAAAAAGTTATAATGAGAAATTAAAAAAAAAATCGCAAAATATATCAAAAATCATTAAAAATATAAAATTTTGAACAACCATATTGCTTAAAAATAGTCACACAGGCTTCTACCATAGGCCATATTAAAGGTAATTGACTTTTCTTCCTATTAAGTGTAATTATTGCATATACAGTCCCTGGCCATATTATTAGACGCACTATAAGATTTTATAAAAAAAAGTAATTATGAGGTGATATTAAATAGGTTTTTTGTATGTACCAGACATAATGTATATCTATTATTTTGTTGTTCATTTAATTGTCTAGTTTTTATCACAAACTAATCATCATTATTAATTAAAAAATATGTATTTATTGACTCAAAAAAAAACAGAAATAACGACAATTAAATGTTAAATATTTTGTTGAGCCACCTTTAGCCACTATTAGAGCTTTAATTGTGCGCAGCATACTATCACTGCAAACCTGTACTACGATACCTGTAGAATTAAAGCTCTAATAGTGACTAAAGGCGGCTCAACAAAATAACATTTAATTGTCGTTATTTTTGTTTTCCTTCAAGAGTTAATAAATACATATTTGTTCAATAATAATGTTGTTTTATTTATGATAAAATATAGACAATTAAATGGACAGCCAAACAACATATATTGTGTCTGGTACATACAAAAAACCTACGTAGTATCGCCTCATAATTAACATTTTTTATAAAATCTTATTAGTCCAGGAACCGAAGCATTTCACCACGCAATTTTTACAGAATGGATCGATTTGCTTGAAAATTTGAGAATAAGTAGTGGATAGTTCAAGGATCAAAATCTATATGATGCCGAAAGGCGCTTTTACCATGGGGTCGGTTGCCACCCCATCTTAGGGGTGGAAATTTTTTATTATATTTTGACTGCAAAAGTTGATAAAAACGTTCATTCTAAGCAAAAAATGTTCTATACATTGTTTTGATAAAATTAATACTTTTCGATTTATTCGCTATCGAAACTGTTAGTTTTATATAGAAAAAATCAATGTTTTTCGATATATACTCATTTACCATTCACTCAATTTTTGCCGTAGAAAAAATTTTTTCAAACCAAGTTCTTGGGAATTAAATAACCTACAATTTCATGTAAAAACATTTTTTCGTATATCTGATGCTAATCTTTCTATTTTGAAGAAAATAGCATTTTTTACCAAACTACAAAAAGTCGTTATGCGCTTTTAACTCTAGCTTCTTAAAAACTAATCATTCTAAGCCAGTCAAACTTTTAAAATCTATTAATAATACATAAAAAAAGAAGAACTAATAAGGCGAATGACTAAAAGCAAAGCTAAGCTTACATTATTATGCTTCCAATTGGATTTCTTTTTTTTTTTTGAAAAAAATATACTAATTTTTTAACCGTAACTTTTTTAATTTTTATCTTAGAAAGTTTGTTAAAAAATAATTTTGTAGGTTTTTACAAGATCTATAAGACTATTAATACCAAATCCTTTTTAAATCCGCAGTCGCAAAAAGTGGTGACTTTGAAAGGGTTGATAAAGGTGATTTTTGCATGTTATTACAAGTTTTAAGTGTCAATAACTCACTCAATTTTTACCGTAGAGAAAATTTTTGCAAACAAGTTCTTGGGAATTAAATTAGCTACAATTTTTTATTTAAATATTTTTTTGTATCTCTGATGATAATCTTTCTATTCTGAAGAAAATGAATTTCTGAATCCCAAAGTTTTATCAAGGTGACATTCAGATATCTCTGAAATTTATTGAGGATAAAACGTTGGTTTTCAAAATTAATTTCTTTCATGGCATATTTTTAATCAATTCAAAAATTATTACTTTGATCTTTTTTTGTGTTTGGTTGCTGATTTTGGGGTTTGTTAAATTTCTTCAAAGTTTTGGTTTCGAATCGATATTGACCAGCTACCTTCGTTTCTGAACTTCTTAGGTTGCATCACAGGAATATGTGCAATGTACTTACCAAACAAAATCAGTACCAAAGGAAAAACTATGTCATTACTAAATTTCTTCATTGTACTTTTTAAATTTCACATAATCACTTCAAGCGTTCTGTTTGAGAGCATGTTAATCAAGCGTTTGCGAACATGCTGCATGCTTAATAGAGTTATGCTGTTAAGCACAAGAATGCATACAGAAACTTATAGTTAGACTCCAGATAGTGTCCTAGACCGTCGATAAATGTATGAAGACGATTTTCTTTTCTTTCTGTGTGAAACCCAGCTTTAATACATTATGTATTTCATAAGTCCCAGAATATGACTTGAATAGCTACGGTATGTAAGAGACCCGGCCTTATTCTATGGAGAGTATTTCAAGTAGGCAAGGAGTGATATTTTGTAGTGGTTTTCGAAGCTTATATAAAATACTTAATAAGTCAATTTTCCGATTTCTTTTAAAGTTGGTTAGCTGCTTTTCCAGATTTGACTATAGCTAAAATTTTTTATCTTCTCATTATATTTTTACTTTGCTTAGAATATGATGAAAAAGTAGAGCTAGCCACGTTTTTGCATATTTTCCACAGTGTATTATAGAGTTTGGAAGAAAATTCGTGAGAGAAATTCCTAAACAATTCGAATAGACAGCGACTTGAATTATATGTTTACTTTATTATTGTTCCATTAGATTGGGGTATTTCCTTTTCTTTTGGTCAGGCAGGAAAAATTTCAGACTTAGGTATTTCTGTATTTTACAAGCCATAACTTATCTATGAAAACAAACAACTATTTTTTAATAATAAATAATAATTTCTTTGTGAACCGAAACAAGAGCCATCTTATTTTAGTTAGTTCAGATTCAGAGAGCGCCAAAAGCACTCTAACTAGTTTCAACCCTTATTAGGGTTTCTTCAGAGAGTGCAAATTTGATTCTCTCTGATAAGTAAAATTCGGGCCGCCGCGCCGGTGTCTGTTCACAACGAAATAACATGATGGCATGGATTCATTCGCGGCATCTGCTAAAGATGAATGAAAGTTTTACTTTTAATATTAGCAATTTCAAAAATAAAACTTTTTTTTTATTTTTATTTATCTGCATCAACCACTCGGGTTATTAGCGGTACATTTATAATACAAAATAGATAGAGCAAAAGATACATTTTTAGAATAAAAGAATGACAAAAATATGGAAATTATTTATAGTTTACAAAGAAAAGAAAAAAAAATGGATCATAATTTGTTATACAGTTTACAATGATTTACAAAAGATAGAACTTCATTGAATTTTGTGACCAGTGCTTCTTTCAGTCTGTTGGGTATCTTGAATATCGTTTTCGCTGAAGTGTACTCTGGACATTCTATTATTATATGGTTAACTGTAAGAGGTATTTGGCATCTTTGGCACATTGGTGGCGGTTCCTTGGAGATTACGTAGCTGTGGGTAAGTCGTGTGTGTCCAAGCCGGAGTCTGCTGATAATTACTTGGTCTTTTGTTGGCATAGAAAAATTTTTAGAAGATACGTCTGGTTTAATGGTTTTCATATTTGTGTTTGTTTGATCCCATATTTCTTGCCAGATTGTGTTTACATGATTCTTGAATAAAGGTTTAGTGTCAGAGATTGGTATTCCTGCTGTAGTCGGAATGTTCACATTGTTTATCGCTTCGAACGCTGTTTTGTCTGCTAACTCATTACCAGTTATTCCTACATGGGATGGGATCCACATAAATGAGATGGTTTTCCCAGAAAATTGGAGCTGATGCAACGCGTCTTTAATTAGAAATAGATTGATGTGGGTAGGATAAACATGTTTGATGGCCTGTAAAGAACTTATTGAATCTGATAATATTAGTATTTGGTTTTCATTTGTATTTTTACAATGATTTAGTGCGTCAAGTATTCCTTGAAGTTCTGCGGTATAAATACTGCAGCCATCAGATAATCTAGTGGCGGAAATTACGTTTTCTGATACAGTAGCAGCAGCCATTCCGTTGCAACTTTTGGAGGCATCGGTAAAGAAAAGTTTATAAGAAGAGTATTTGAGTAAATTTGTATGATATTGAAGCGTGATCTCAGCAGAGGTGTGTGAATGTTTGTTAAAATTATGTAAGGAGAGGTCTACTATTAGTAAAGAAACTGTCCAGGATTGTGTCTGATATTTCTTTATGGATGCTAAGGTGTTTTGATTGATGCTATACGGTAATCGTTTAATGCGTTCGTAAAATGGTATGGCCTTGGTGGTGTAATTTCTGTATTGTTCTGATGGTTCTTCCGATACTAAACTTGCGAGAAAGGTATTTTCCTTTGCGCTTAGAAATTTTGAATTGTAGCATAGTGATAGGTATTGTCTTCTGAGGTATAATGGTATTTCTCCTGCTAGATCTTGAAGGCTTCTTATTGGAGTAGTTCTAAAGGCTCCAAAGATTAGTAGTAGATATGTGGTTTGAATGATATCCAGTTTTTTTAGTTGATTTTTATTTGCTGTTTCATAACACATTCATCCGTAGTCGAGCTTGCTTCTTATTAATGTTTGATATTAGGAGAATTCTAGTGTCTGAACCCCATTTATGTTTGGATAACACTCTTAGTAAATTTATTCGTTGTTGACAGGATTGAATTAAATTGTTGATATGTGAAGTCCATGTGAGTTGTGAGTCAAATACTACACCTAAAAATTTGATTTCACGGACTTGTTTCAGAGAATATCCATTTAGACACAGGTTTAAGTTGTATTCCTCTCTTCTTTTGTCAAAGATTATTACTTCAGTCTTCTCAGTTGAAAATGTTAAACCAGTCTCTAAGGACCACTTTTCCAGGCTGTTTAATGTTCTTTGTAGAATTTGCCTAGCTAAACCTATATTTTTACTTTTAACATATATTACTAGATCATCGGCATAAATACTAGCTTTTACAGGAAGCTCTATGTAGTTTGTTATATTATTAATTGCGATTAAAAATAATATTGGGCTTAAGGCCGATCCTTGAGGAATTCCATTATGGAGTGATTTCGATGTTGATATGAATCCATTGGTTTTTACTTGTATGGACCTGTTTTGAAGAAAATTTTTGGTAAAAGCTAGAAACTTACCATCTATTTTCCAGTTTTTCATCATTTTGAAAATATAATGTGTCCATGTCGTGTCGAAAGCTTTTTTAATGTCAAAAAATATTGCGATTACTTTTTGTTGTTTTGTAAATGCTTTATGAATTTCGGATTCTAGTGCGACAATGTTATCAGTTGTCGATCTGTCTGAACGGTATCCGCTTTGTATTGGAGTAAAAAGGTTTCTGTTTTCCAAGTGCCATTTCAATCTTTTACTTAATATTCTCTCCATTGCTTTGCGTATATTACTGGTGAGCGATATTGGACGATATGAGGATGGTAAGTTTTTTGGCTTATTCATTTTTAAAAATGGAATTATAATTGCTTGACGCCATATTGAAGGGAACTTTTTATTTGTGTAAATATTTTTAAAGATGTCGACTAAAGTTTTCTTTGCCGATTCCGGTAAATTTTCAATAAATATAGTTGGAATATCATCAGGTCCTGGAGAAGATTTTTTAGCATTACTTAGGCTTTCGTTAAGCTCGTCTAGTGTAATAGGCATATTGAGAGCGCATAAAATATCTTCTATTTCGATTTGTGACAATTCGAACTTTTCTTTGCGTTTTAAGAAAATAGAGTTATATTGGTCATTGCTTGAACCTAATTGATAGTGATCCGCTAAGATTTCTACAATTTCTAGTTTATTTGAAGTAATTAAGTTATCTGTAGTAATGGTGTCGATATGATTAACTTTGTTTGAGCCTTTTATTTTCCTTATTTTCTGCCGTATATCACTTATTGGTGTAGATGAATTTATTGACGAGACATAATCGGCCCAGCTTTCTTTCTTAGATTTTTTGATTAGAAATCTGGATCTGGCTCTTAAGGCTCTAAAGATAGCTGAGTTGACTTCGGAATTGTGTTTTTTAAGTATATTAAATGAGTGTTTTGTTTGTTTCAAAGAAGTCTCTATTTCGATATTCCACCAGGTATGGGTGTTTTAGTGGTAGCTTTAGTTTTTCCAATCGCTTCTCTTGCTGAATCAACTATAACATTATTAAAATTTGTTATTGTTGTATCTACATCTTCTAATATTTTGATGTCTTCCGTTCGTGAAGTTACTAAACTAATGTACTTTTCCCAATCTTCTGACTTTAATTTCCATGTTTCATATGGTTTTGTATTAATGTTTGCGTCTTTAATATGAGTGATTAAAATTGGTAGATGGTCGCTGTCATATAAGTGTGAAAGCGTATTCCACTCAAGTAGTGGTGCTAAAGTTGAATCGCTGAGGGATAAATCAATGGTTGAAAACGTGCCATTGTATGCGTTGAAGCGGGTAGGCATTCCCGTATTTAATAGTACTAGTTTGAGGTTGTTAATTATTTCCAATAGAGTTTTGCCATTTTTGTCAGTTTTTTCAGATCCCCAAGATTCGTTATGACAGTTTGTGTCAGCCAGAATTAATTTAGGAGATGGAATTTGTTCTATCACTTTTTGTAGTTCTAGGAGTATGGATTCGTCTGGATGTGGTAGATATATACAGCAAATGTTGATTTTGAAATGATGAAGTACTGACACTGCAACCGCTTCTAAATTTGTGTTTATCGGAATTTCTTTGGACTCGACAGTAGATTTCACAAAGATACCTACACTGCCGTGCTGGGCCCAAAGGCGGTAACTAACATTTGAAAAAATGGTGGCAAAATCGATTTAAAAATTGAATGCTACAATTTTGGCCCGTTAGGGATTTATGGACTAGCTAATAGGTTTAATGCATGGATAAATGCCCCAGTTTATTAAGGGAACCATTAATTATATTTTAAATCAAAGTTTTATATAAAAAGAGGTAGATACCGCTAAAACGTTTTATCAAAACTTACTATAATACTAAGCCTATTAGCCGTATGTGGTTTACAGTTGTGATTGATATGAAATAAAAAGCTTTTCTGTGTATTAAAGTTTATTAAATTGAAAGAATTAAAATACTATTAAATGTTATTATTTTGTTGAGCCACGATATGACAACAACAAATTGACAATATTTAGTTGTCGTTATATCTGTTTTCTTTCAAGAGTCAATAAAAACATATTGGTTCATTAATAATAATGTTCCATTTGTGATTCAATATAGACAATTAAATAGACAACCGAACAACATACCAAAAAACCTATTTAGTATTACAATGGTATTACCTCATAATTAAAATTTTTTATAAAATATTTTATAGTGCGTGCGTCTAATAATTTGGGCGAAACTGTACTTATACTAGGAAAAAAGAGAATCCCTTCAGCTTCAGCTTCAGTTTTAAAGAATTCTTCAACTGTAAATGTGATTGTAAACCATACTTTTCACTTTCTATTCTCAGCCATTATATTCTTAGCGACAAAGGTTCGCTATTTTACGACTTTTATAATAGCCGACACCTACCCTAATATTATTATGCATTGTTATATTATTGGGTATTTCACAATATCATATTAGGTATTAAAATACCATTACTTAATGTAATTAGGGCAAGTTTTAACATTTTATTAGTTGTATTGTACAAACTAGTTATATGTTATGATTAAAATATGATCACATTGTCTTTTACCTATTTATAATAGAATTGTATAACTAGACTACTAGATATTGTCTAGTTAAGCAATGATAATATTTAAACAAAAAAAAATGCAATCAATGGGACTGCTAATCCCATGTACGACCAACAAAGGGTTAATTACAGAAAACTTTAAGTATGAAACAGACCTTGCGCCTGTACAGGCTGAACATAATTTTTTTCACCTCTTGTAATTACTTTACAATAAATTGTCCTCTTTCTATAATATTGTCTTCAGTGGTTTCACCTCGTGTTTCACAACTCTTACTCGACTCTACTTGATTTTCTAAAAAAGCAAAATATTTTAAGTCTCTTTTTCTAAAAATGCTTGTGGACAGCGTGTGGATATATTATTAAGTTTTTAAAACCTAATTAAAAAAAAGGGAATATTTTTAAATATGAAAATCTCTTACTGCCTAATTCAAGATATAAATCACCCACTTGGCGCAGAGTCATATTGTTTAGGACAACATAATTGGTTAATTCTGGAAACACTATAAACAAAAATGAAAATACATTTCAATAGATATAATAATCTCGAAAAGTTCTCATCATCCTCGCTAATTATTTCTTTTACTAACACAACTGTTTTAACTAACACAATAATTTTTTAACCTTGTAAAGTTAGACCGAATTTACTTCGTAATACTAAGGCGATTTGGCGGTTTCTAAATGTAGGCGTAGCATTCTTTAAAGTAGATTAGCGCTAAGTGCAATATGCTAAGGTATATGGACGGCAACTGTAGCAGATACCGTCAAAACGCCATAGTATTTAACATTTACCGCCAAATGGCTTAGTATTTTAGCTGAAAAGTGTAGATACCGCTAACAAAATTGCAATTTTATTTAAAATATAATGCTTCTACAACTCCAAAGACATTGTAAATATATACTAAATACCCTATTCTACCTAAAAATACAAAAATCTCATTTTCGATAAAAAATCAGTTACCGCCTTTGGGCTTAGCACGGCAGTACACCACCGCTAGCTATCTGCTGCACCGCTCTACATTTAGTGTAAGATGTATAGTTTTTTAAATTTACTTTATTATTAGAAAGTCGCGTTTCTTGTAAACATATTACTAAAGAAGAAAATTCATTGATTAGTATTTTTAAGTTTTTAACTTTAACATTAACTATGAATTTGTTATTGAATAGGGTTACAGTCGCTTTCTTCCTCAGTAACAGAAGAGTAGTTGTCTGTTCCGTTTATCTTTTTTAAAATCCTTGAAATGTTGTTTTTAAGGCGTCTGTCGTTTGCGTTTGCGTGCACCATTTGTAATTCAGCGCTAAGTCCTTCTAGGTCATTAGTATAATCCTTTGCTATTGTTTCAGGCAATTTGGAGCGTATAGCATTTGTAATATAGTCACATAGTTCTGTATATTGTAGTGGGTAAGGAGTAGTGGCTGACGATAAAATGGCTTCTATAGGTTTCATTGAGGTTTCGATGTTAAATGCTTTTTTTATTCTTTTGGGTGCAGATTGCTTTGGAGCTGGAAGTATTATTTTTTATTTTCCGACTCTATTATTTCAGGAGATGTTGAAATTTGTCTTTTGATAGAAGTATGTGCTACTATGTTGGTAGTATTAGATGATGATTCAGATAGGTTTTGTGAGTTGGAGGAGGTACTTGGTGGTGGGTTGGTTATAGAAGTGGGAGGAGTACTGGATTGATGAGCAGTTGGAGAATCTGATGTAATTGATTTTTGATTTATTGGATAATTTTCTGTTTCAGAATTACTAACATTCATAGGTTGAGATACCTGGTCAATATTTTGTTCATTAATTGATTCAGTAGTGCAGTTTTCATCTTTATGCCCTGTGGTATTACATGTAGAGCAATTTAGACCATATAAGGAGAGATAAATTGTGTAAGGGGTATTGTCGTGAGATATTGGAAGTGAATTTGGGATAGATTTATTAATTGTTGGAGCAACAAATACTTGACGTCTAAAGCTCAATATATGACTGTATTCAGACTCAGGCATGCCAACTTTTAAAAATGTTATTTTAGACACTGCAGTAAGCTCCAATTTTTTGTGCCCTTCGATTATAGTATTTGGAATACTGGGACAGACACCTGATATCACTAGTCGGCTTGCAGGAGTAATTAATCTTCTGATCTCTATGTCGTTGCCTTGTATTGAAACGGATTTGTGATTATGTAGTAAATTTTCTACGATTGTGGTGTTACTAAGATAGATGCATACTCGGTTGTTTGAGATTCTGGATGCGAAGATGATATTTTTTGGTTGTACTAAAGTTCATATTGCGGTTATGTATTCATGTATTTTTATGTCTGGTACAGATGACAAAACGACTGCTTGTTGCTTGGTGGGGAAGTGAAAATTGGTTACGGCGTTGAAATAAGTAATTGTTGAAGATGTTGAAGAGGTAGTTGGTGTTGATGGTGGTTTGGTATGAGTTAAATTATTGCTATCCATTTTTAATTTTTGCTTTCTTCATTTGAAGGAAATTTTCTAGAGCCGCTCCTGACTTAAGGTAATTAAGCCGGTTATTCGGCGTTTTTATTTTAAATAAAAATGGATTTTCTGTTGGTTAAGTTTCAGCAATATTTTTTAAGAAATGGTTTGATATGGTCGAAATGAAAATTGTACTAACAATTTTTCTTCTCTGTACTTAGAAACCACTTTAAACTTCACACTTATTACAAACTTGTTTTCTAATTATTGGTATAAACCAACAAAAAACACGTTTAATCAGAGCTGAAATGTATCGATACCTTTATAACGAATTCCAGGGCCGGAGTCCAAAAAAATAAAACTTTATTAGAATTAATCTTCTGGTTATACTATTTAGGGCAGTCAATGGGGGTATTTGGCTCCGAATTCCATCCTACTGCATTGATTTACTTGATATTTTTACAGTAACTAGGAAATATATCAAGAAACAAAGTCTACCCTATGCCGATGTGTGCTTTTATCGTGGGGTGGCTCCCACCCCTTCTCGGGGGTGGAAAATTTTTTGGTTAAAATAGCCACGGAACTGGCTAGAGAACCTATTTCTAAGCAAAACTGTTCTATAATTTTTTTTAAAACTCAATAATTTTTGAGTTATGCGTGGTTGAAAATTGATCATTTTCATTAAAAAATGACACCATTGCGGACGGTTTTTTGCGAATACCCTAAAAACTATGCATCTAACGAAAAAACTATATAAAATACTTTTGTAGCTTATAAAAAAGCAAAGAGATTCGTTCCTTCATAAATCTTCTAGTTATAATATAAAAAGAGATATAGTAGGTGAGAAGAGTTTGGTTTTTTGGTGCATTAAATGTCGATTACATTCAAACTAAGCGAGATATGCTGCAAAAAATTTATCTAACCCCTAATCCGTCAGAAATGACCGAAACAAGAGGCGTCTTATATTAGTTAGTTCACAGAGCTTTATTTTTTTAGTTTTATTATTTTTATTAGGTCTACTCCTAATCTGAGCATTGGGAACTAATCTTTGTTGGAATTTTGCCGTGATAGACAGGCGGGAAGTGAGATGCAACCTGATAGATCTCCCTCGGCTTTTTTGGCTCCTGCAATTCGTTGCCTTGCAAATTTTGGAAGCCACCAATGGTGTAACCGGAAGATTACTGTTAATAAAGATTTATTTTTAAAATTGTTAATATTAAAAGTGTAACTTTTATTCGTCTTTAGCAGATGCCGTTACGGATTTTATGCCATCATCAGCTTTTGAAACTGTTTATCATCCAATACTGCTGGAAAAACTATATCATAGTGGTGTTACAGGATCTGCGTTAAAGTAGATCCACAACTTTTTATCGAAAAGGTTTCAAAAAATTAAGGTCAATGTGAATGGGAATATAATATTTTCTTCAGAAGAAAGTGTCCTCTTCGAAGTTCCACAGGGAAGTATCATTGGCGCTCTTTTATTTTTGATTTTCGTCAATGATTTAAATCAACTGATAAACGATAGCTCAACATGTTTGGTTCGGAATCCATTAGATAAAATTTTTCTGATGCAATAAGCGTTCGAGTAGAAAACGTGGAACAGCAATCAGGCTTTTATGTCACTCAATTTGCTGACGATACCACAGTTGCACTAAATTCCAATAATTTTTTTCATGTAGTACAAAAAGCAAACTGTCTTGTAAAAAGTAGACTCATTACTGTTTAAATAATGCCCTAATCTTAAATGGATCAAACACCAATATGGTAACCTTTTCACCTTCTACTATGCAGATGAGTCCATTAGTTAAACTTGACAATGGGTCAGTGGTAAATAGCCACTCCACGAAGTTGTTAGGTGTTTACCTGGATTCTAATTTGTCTTGGAGCTCTCACGTTGATTATGTAGTGGAAAAATTGTCTGTGCACTGTTATGTTCTATGGCAACTTAGGAATTTTGTCTCCCTAGATATCTTAAAACTTTACTACTTTGCTCATGTACAGTCAATTTTGCAATATTGCTTGGTTTGTTGGGGAAATTGCTCGCGAATTAATAAGGTGCTTGTTCTTCAAAAAAAAAAAAAAAAATATTCGTACCATGACGTTTAGAAGGCGCTTGGATTCCTGTAGACCAGTTTTTAAACAATTAAATATTTTAACTGTAATTTCGCTGTATATTTTCAGTTGTGTTGTTTATGTAAAGTAACATAGATGCAATTTTATTTGCAGAAATGATGTTTCCTTAATCAGTTGCTACAACTTTCGTTACAGAAATGATTTGGTGACCCCTGTTCGCCACTTGACCGTTGTGCGCAAGGGTCCTTACACAACATGCGTTAGTAGGGAGTTTTTGTGCACACAAATACGTAAACGTAACGTATCATTTTGACATATACGCTTGCGCATTAATGGTTGAACTCCCGTATCTCGATACGTATTACCTAAAGTAACGCTCTGATACGTACGTGAGAACGCATCCCTATCGAGACGAAAGTCACCGAATGCACACGAGGATCTTGCCCGATTACCTACCAAATGAACATTTCATCAGCGTACTACCCGTTTATAAACATTTTAAGGTTATTGGTTATTGGTTTAGTCTATTTGAGTAAAATTATTCTGTGTTTGTAATTGGAAATTGGAACTTCATAATAGATTTAAAATTTTATTGTTTTTAAGTTGTCTATTAATAAAGCAAACCAAACAAATCTTGTATTAATTTAAGAAATACAGTGATCACCACAATTAATAACTAGATAAACAAATGTTGTATAAGTTTCAGTAAAATTTTCAAATAAATATTACCAAACTATTTACATTATACTGGAATTCTGATGTAGGTACAATAATTTACAACTAAAAAGAAGGTATAAGCAAAAATAAAAAAATTTTAACCTAAGGAAAAATAATATTTTTATATTTAAATAGAAGCAATTAAAACCATACAATTTCATCATTCATTTATCTTTTTTTACATTTGTATATTAATTGTATATTGTGTGAACATTGTTTTATTTTTTTAAATGTCAACGGAATTTAAAAATGACTTTACGATTTGCTTTACGTTACGTTAAGGCAGTTACAAAAACTACCTATTTTAACATTCATCCTCTACGACACGTTAGTTGCTTTACGTATACGGAGATGCGTTACGTTACGTAGCAACAAAAACTCCCTAGTTTGTATAATAAATTACCTAATTATGTTGAAGAGTCAAATATTTATGTATTTAAGATAACAGTTAAGGACTTATCTCTGGTCATCACTTTCTATTCGTTAGAGGAATACTCGCAGGCATCTTTTTAACAATGTGTATGTTATTGTGTATATTTTATGTTTTTATGTTAACTGTTTTTCTGTACTTTTTATGTAGTTTTTACTGATCATAGATTGTATTTGACGCATTTCAATACTTGTAAAATTCAGATGAAATAAAGAATATTGATTTATTGATTGATTGATTGATTTTTATTTCGTTGTGAACCGACACCGGCCGCGGCGTACCGAATTTTAGTGGTTATTCTTCTTTAAGTGCCATCTCCGCGACGGATGTCGCCAATCATCATAACTATTCGGATTTTAGAGACAGCTCTGAAAAGTTCATTTAATGTACATCCGTACCATTCTCTCAGATTGCGCAGCCACGATATACTGCGTCTTTTTATGCTTCTTTTTCCTTGAATCTTTCCCTGAATAATCAGTGGTTCAAAGAGAATCAAGTATGCACTTTCTGAAGAAATCCTAAGAAGGGTTGAATCTAGTTAGAGTGCTTTTGGCGTTCTCTGAACTAACTACATACCTCTGAACTGGCTCTTTTTTGGGTTCACAATGAAATGATTATTTATTTCATATTTTTATTAGTTCTACTCCTATATCTGAGTATTGGGAAACAATCTTTGTTGGAATTTTACCCTACTGGATAGGCGGGAAGTGAGACGTAACCTGATAGATCTCCTTCGGCCTTCTTAGCTCCAGCAATTCGTTAGCTTGCAAATTTTAGAAGCTACGAATGATGTAACCAGAAGATTAGTTCTAATAAAGTTTTATTTTTGATATTGTTAATATTAACAATAAAACTTTCTTTCGTTTAGCTACATTTTAATAGATTTTAGACTTAAATTACGTATTTTAATACATGCATTTAAAGGGTACAGGGGAAAACAGCCAAAGTCTCAAATCTGTTGTTTGGAGTAATTCTCATTTTTAACTTTAACGGTACATTTTCTTCTTGTACAGTACGGTATATTTTCAAATGTTAATAGCTATGCACTTAGGCTATATTTTGCATTTTTAAAAGTTTTTATATACTTGGTTTAGTCTTTGTCACTATGTCACTATGTCCGCAAATTTTGTAATCCATTTTAAACATTATTCTAGGCTACCTAGGCACCTGAAATTTTCAGAACAGCCCAGAAATAGCTAATGCAATGACATTTACAGCCCATTTTAAACTACGTCAAAAAATCGTTAAATACAAATTGATGGTGGCGGTAATATACTTAAAATTCATAATTTATAAATTAATTATTATATATAAATATTATATATACCATTTTAAATATCTTCTTTGGTTTATATGAGTTTAAATCCGCTAGAGAAAATATGCCTCTAATAAAGTCGATTACAAAATTCTTTTAAGACATATAAATTAAAACTAAAAAATAGTTTATAATTTTATATTGGGTCCTATAAATAATGAAAATGATTCATTATAAAAAGTTCTTTCTTGTAAAAGTGTAATTATTTACAACTAGAATAGTGACTTCTGACGGTTAAGTACACAATGGCGCAAAAAACTCAATTTTGAAAAAATATTTTTGAAAAAAAACTTTGGCTGTTTTCCCCTGTACCCTTCTTTTGGTATTTACTATTTTGAGTAAATGAATCCACTGCGAATTACCCACAATGTTAATTCAAAATATGTTTATTTTGACGTTTCGATTTTCATTTTGGGAAATTGTTCTACCGCGTTAGAAGTCAGTATTTTAGACAGGGTTCAATACCTGACATATACCTGTTGAAAACTTAAGAAAGGGCGTTTAATCTTAAAAAGATTATTGTTCTTTTGGGCGATATTGTGCATTCGGTCGATTGGTTAATACTTACCTGATTGCTACTATTTCAATGAAGGATAATTTTGTCTACAAATTTAGCAATGAGTAAAAGCTTGGATATGTACAAGTAGGTATACAGAGTGGGCCAAAGGAAAGAGTCCACCTCGATATTTGGAAGTATTTATTAGATTTTAAGGAAATGACGACACAGGTCGATTTTTGATCTAAGGGGGACACATTTTTACGGTACATACATCTGTCATTTGTCAACTCCCTCCCTTTCACTTCTCTTATCCCTTATTTTTAAATAGGGAAAATGGGTCGTCTGCTAGCTCATTTGAAATGTTATTCAAGTCTCTATTTAGTAATGTTAACATTGACATAATTATTTATACAGGGTGTCCAACTATTTAATTATATTTAAGTATATTAATTTATTTAAATCAAAATACATTCTACTGCTGACAGGAAACAGAAAAAAATGTTTATTTGATACACAAACATTGTTTATTTCTTAAATTCAATATTCAACCTACCAAGAGGCAGATGGGTGGCAGTTTGAACATTGAAATTAAGCGAAAAGCAAAGTTAATTTATCAAAAAACATTTTTTTCTGTTTTCTTACAACAGTAGAATGTATTTTGAATTAAATAAATTACATACATTCTTTTTTTTGTATCAATTAATTTAATTAAAAAAAATTTCTCTTGGGCACCCTGTATAAATAAATATAGTTATGTTTATATTACTGAATAAATAATTGAATAACTTTCAAATAAGCTAGCACACGACCCGTATTCCCTTTTTAAAAATAAGGGGTGGGGGAAGTGGAAGGGAGGGGGTTGACAAATGACAGATGTGTGTACCGTAAAAATGTGTCCCCTTAGATCAAAAATCGACCTGTTTCGTCATTTCCTTAAAATTTAATAAATACTGCCAAATACCGAGGTGGGCTCTCTTATTATGCCCACTCTGTATTTATGTAAAATATAAATCAATGTGAAATTTTGTAGGTATTTACGAGATACTCAACATTTTATTGACAAGAGACGTGTAGCAGTGTGGGGCTGGAGTTATGGTGGATTCGTAGCTGCGTTGGCATTAGCCAGTCCTAAAAACGTTTTTCACTGTGCTATAGCAGTTTCGCCAGTAACTAATTGGAAATTGTATGGTAAGGTTTATTTTTACTGTATTTTATTTAGCAATATACATACAACAATCAGATTTTGTACAAAACAGACTAATGCAAAATAAATAATACGTATAAAAGTAGCGATAAAAATGATGTACGGAAAGAAAGATAAATACATATTATGGTAGGAAACTTATGCATCCTGTATTACTATATGGTTGTGAAATCTGGATCAAGAAGGTTAACATGATAAAGAAATTAGAAGTCTTCGAGATGTGGTCATACCGTAGAATGCTCAGAATATCTTAGGTAGGGATGGCGGTTGTTGACAAAAGACCAGTTTTCGGTTTAACCGGTTTTTTTCACTTACGGTTTAACCTGGCGGTTATAACCGGTCAAAAAAACCAGTTGTTTCAAAAACCGGTTTTCGTTTTTTTTTATCAATATTCAATAGCCAATAGGTTACAACGTTACATTTACATTGCACTTTAGTTTGTGATACTCCATATTATGTCCATTTTCAATAGAAAATCCCAGTTTTCGATAAATTGGAAAAAATATATTTTCATTTGGTAACTTCAAAAGGCTGTCATTTTTTAAATGCACATATAAACTAAGGTAAATTAGGTTTTATCGATCTATTTGGGTCCAAGAATATGTGATTTAACTTATGACCTACCTAACGCAATGAAAATTTCGGGTCTAAATATTTAATACCATATAAATGCAATATACAAAAGGTAGGAAAATAAGATACCTATTTTTAGAATATATACGTAATATCAAGTAAATTAGACTATAACATAATGTACATGTATATACACTCCCCGGCACAAAATTTCGCCACCCAAAATTTTTGAGTAAGTTTGGCAATCTATAACTTTATTATTTGTACTTCGATTTTCAATATTCTTGCATCAGTTTGTAGGTACATGCATTGATGTCGTTTTTTATTATTCCGGTAATAAAATTTTTTTGCTTAGATAGCATAATGGGGGGGGGGTGAATGAAAGCGTTGTATTTTCTGGTAACTTTAAAAAATTCTGTGAAAAAAATTGATTTTGTTTCATACTCCTTTTGTGTTTTCCTAGAGGTATCACTAACGTTTTTTTTAATTATCCGAATATCTGTTTTCTTGTATGAGCTGCAAATAAAATCACAGCTTTGAAGGTTTTTTTAATTAAACATATCAAACGCAAAATTAGCAAAATAAAACAAAATTAACAACAAAACAATTCAATAGCGGGTATGTCCACCTATTGCAGCAACGACTGCTCGCAATCTGTTAGACATCGAATAAAGATGTGTTATCCTTGCCTGGGGAATAGCCCAATATTCCTTTACCAGGGCAATAACTGTACCAAATTTTCTGGAGGCCTAGGATGACGTCGAATAGCTTTTTTTAAATTCATCCCATAAATACTCAATAGGATTGAGATCTGGGCTACATGCGGGCCATTCTAATCTTATCAACCCAACCTCTATTTTATGAGTCAATCAGTGTTTTTACTTACAAAAAATGATACAGTTCTTACAAGAAAAGAGATATTCGGATAATTCAAAAAACAAAATTTTAGTGATGCCTCCGGGATAATATGACAGGACTATGAAAGAGAATCAGCTCTTCCATTTTTCCACACAATGTTTTAAAGTTAGGAGGAAATACAACGCTTCCATTCACCCCCGTATAATGCCATGCAAGAAAAATTTTTGTATTACCGGAAAAATACCAAACGATATCAATACACGTAGCTCCAAACTGGTGTAAGAATCTTGAAAATTGGAGTATAGATAATAAAGTTGTAAATTGTCAAACTTTATCAAAAATTTTGGCTGGCGGAATTTTGAGCCGGTGAGTGTATAGGGTTATTCACTAAGTTTTGACCCCCCTGTAAACTGCTTTATTTACAGAATTAGCAAAAAATGTCAAATACAAAAGTTATTCGATTTTTAAATTATGATTTTTTGACATATATATCGTACTAGTGACGTCATCCATTTGGACGTGATGACGTAACCGACTATTGTTTTTAATGGGAATAGGGGTCGAGTGCTAGCTCATTTGAAAGGTATTTTAATTCCCTATTCAGTAATATAAACAATAACATGATTAATTATACAGGGTGTCCAAAAAATTTTTTTTCAACTAAATTAATTGACACAAAAAGAAGAATGTATGTAATTTATTTAATTTAAAATACATTTTACTGCTGCTAAAAAACCGAAATAAAAGTTTATTCACAAATAAACATTGGTTTTGGCTTAAATTCATGGTTCAAACTGCCAAGGGGCAGATGCTTGGCAGCTTGAGCATTGAATTTAGGTGAAAAGTAATGTTTATTTGTTCAATAAACATTTATTTCTGATTTCTGAGGGCAGTAGAATGTATTTTGAATTAAATAAATCACATACATTCTTCTTTTTGTGTCAATTAATTTAATTTAAAAGTTTTTTTTGGATGTTTTATAACTGTATATTTAATCATATTAATGTTTATGTTACTGAATAGGGAATTGAATAACATTTCAAATGAGCTAGCACTAGACCCCTACTTTTATTTAAAAAAAATAGTCGATTACGTCATCACGCTCAAATGGATGACGTCACTAGTACGATATATATGTCAAAAAATCATAATTTAAAAATGGAATACCTTTTGTATTTTATATTTTTTTCTAATTCTGTAAATAGAGCAGTTTACAGGGGTGTCAAAATATAGTGAATAACTCTGTACATGTATAATGTATGTATATGAATATTATAAAAACGAAAATGTAACATAAAAAATAGTAAACGTTATAAAAACAAATATAATGATTGATTATTAATTCTGAACTGGATGTATTATTGTCCTAAATGTTTTTGCAAACTTTTGTATTTCTGAAAAAAAAACTCCTTGTTACACAACATACACAAAACTATCTTTTTTTTCAATTTTTTTAGTGATTCCGCAGGAATGATTTTTTTCTCCTGGATTTATTAATGATAAAATGATAAAATTTTATTCTCGTTTGTGTAGTACAGAATCTACAAAATTTATTATAATGCAGTCGAACCCGCTTATTAGAATACCTGTTAAAGGAATATCCCGGTTTAAGGAATAGACATTTGATGTCCCGAAACGTTTTTACTAGCCACCAATGATCGGTTATTATGACCAACCGAACGGTTCAACTGGCCGCTTATGCTGATGATATTAATATTATGAGTAGAACATCAACAGGAGCACAGGAAACATATGCAGAGTTAAAAACACAAACAAAAATACTAGGTCTTGAAATTAACACAGAAAAAATAAAAATAATGACTCAGACGAGAAGAAATATAGTCCCAGAAAACATTATACATGAAGATGACATTGAAACGGTTCAAAAGTTTACATACCTGGGAGTAGAAATATATGCCGACGGATTAGAAGATGGAGAAATACGGAAGAGAATAACGCAGGCAAACAGAGCTTATTTTGCCCTCTCCCATATATTTCGGTCTAAAAGTGTCCACCGAAATACAAAGATGAGAATCTATAAAACCTTAATTCGACCAATAACATGCTATGGCAGTGAAGCCTGGGTGCTGAAAGAAACATCCAAAACAAACTCGAAACATTCGAAAGGAAAGTACTTAGGAGAATACTAGGACCTGAGAGGGAAAACGGAATCTTCAGAAGTCGATACAACAACGAGCTTTATCAACTTTATAAGGAAACGCCCCTGTGAAACTTCATTAGATTAAAAAGATTGCAATGGGCCGGACATGTGATAAGAATGGGAGAGGATAGGCTACCAAAACGAGCACTTAATGCTATAATGCAAGGAAAGAGACCGGTTGGGAAGCCACGAAAGCGCTGGGAAGACACAGTAAACAGCGACACACAAGCCCTTTTAGGAGTCCGTGTATGGAGAAGAGCAGCCACAGACAGGCAAGGGTGGAGGCAAAAAATAAAGGAGGCCAAGGCTCAATTTGGGCTGTAGTGCCGTAGAAGAAGAAGAATGATCGGTTATTACAATATCCCGGTTATAGGAATACTTTTGCTTGGCACCAAGGCTATTCCAATAAGCGGGTTCGACTGTAATACAACTATGAGTGAGTAACGGCTATGAAACATTTGAAATAACATAAAAACAATAAAATTTCTTCAGAAAACATTTATATATTTCTCATGGTTTCATTTATTGTTAAAATTTAGAAAATGCGGCAGCTATCGCGGCGACAGGTTTTTTGTGCCCAAAATTTCGTGCAGGATATGACTAACGAGATCTTTTGAGATGCCTACTGTCTCAGCTATCTCACGCACCTTCAATCGGCGGTCTGCCAATACGACATCGTGGATTTATTTCACGTTGTCCTCATTGGTAGCTATTTTCGGGGTACCTGGGAGTGACTTATCAAAAACTGACGTGCCACCACGTTGAAACTCGTTAAAACATTTTTTTGACGGTTTCCATCAAAGAAGAGTCACTGCTTACAGCATTCAATCGCTTTTTGATTTCACTGTGAGATTTCCCTTCTAAAAACAAGAGTCGAATCACCTATATTATGTATACTACTGATATTGCTCTTTTTCCTTTTTCTAAAATCCCCAAACACGCCCGCTTACACAAGCGGTCAAAACAGAACTGTGAGTCCGATTTGGCTTATATTTTGACATAGGCCGTTTATAAGAATGTATTATACGATGGTAGATTTCTCTTACCACAGTGACGCCATCGAGAGAAGAGGCTAGTACCTATCTGACCACGCAAAGGGTCCAATCTCGCAAAACTTGGAATAGACAGCGATAAGTTGATCTTCTCTATCCTTATCCAGATAATCTCAAATATAAAACGATGCTTCTGAAAATTCTCTAAGTGCACCAGTGAATTTGGTACCGTCAGATTACCTAAAATTAATATTATATTATAAAAAGCTTAGTATATAATATTGGCGAAATATCGAATGTTGTATTATTTAAAACAAATACCAATAATTTGAGCGTCTTCGTCGGCTGATAGGGGTTTTCTTTTTACAGACACAGATATAGCGACATAAAACTTTTATTTTAGTAGAAAACAAATACATGATATATATGTATATTGTAAATACGATAAAAAAAGTATTCGTAGATTGGTTGAATCTGAAAACGACAAATATTTTTGTTTTCATATGCCTACATGTAAACAGACACTGCCCGAAATGTACACGGCATTGTACGGAATTTTTAAAAATTATAAATAATATATCGCTTCATATTTAGAAGTCGCTACTAACGTACTCAGATATGTTTTGTTACTGTAACAACCATATATTATTATGTAGATAAACAGCATTTCATTTAAATTTGAGCTACCAAAAAGTGTTCCTGATAAGACGTGAAAGGTTGAAACACGTGTAGAAAAATAGTGAAGCTCGAATTTTAATGTTGAAAGTTATTCCAAAAAGTCATTCCAAAGATTAAAACAGTATTTTAAAACCTTATAAAATAAATTATCTGGAGTGTCAGTAACTCCTTTTTCAATATAAAATAAAATATTTTTTATTTTTTATAAATATAATTTTTTTATTATAAAATATAATTTTTAATTGCTTTTTTACTAGTAATTAAGAGCTAATTTACAACCAAATGTTTTATTATATCTTAAGCAGAGCTAATAGGGTCTGGATCCCGCTTACCAAAAAAAGTTTAATAATAGCATGCTGAAAATTTGTTAATAGCTTAACGGTGTCAAGTCGGACATACTTTGATGTATGGGAACACTGGATCAGGGTAGTTTTAATTGTGGAACAAGTTAAAAATTTGGAACGCCAGATTACGAAAACGTTCCATGTATTTTGTCGGATTGAACTTCCAATTGATTCGTTAACATTTCATTAAACTCTCATGCAGGACATTTAAATAAGTTCAACACGAAGAGCATGTCAAATGACAGGAATTTTATTGGTGATAAATAGCAGTCTTATTTTTTCATGAGAGTTTAATGAAACGGTAACAAATAAATTGGAAGTTCTGTCCGACAAAATACATGAGGCGTTCTCGTAATCTGAAATTCCAAATTTTTAACATGTTCCACAATTCCATGTTCCCTGTTCCAGTGTTCCCATACATCAAAATTTTCCGACAAGACACCGTTAAGCTGTTAACCAATTTTCAGCGTGCAATCATTCAACTTTTTTGGGTACGTGGGATCCACGACTATAATTTACAACTAAGTTAGAGCTAATTTACAACCAGATGTTTTATTATATTTTAATTTCACAGATTCTGCGTATACGGAACGATTCATGGGTCTTCCAAATGTAACAGACAATTACAAGGGATATGAAGAAGCGGATGTCAGCAAAAAGGCTCATCTATTAAAAGATAAAATGTTTTACCTTATTCATGGATCTGCAGATGATAATGTTCACTTACAGCAATCAATGGCTTTGGTAAAAGCCTTATCAGAAGCTGGAACACTTTTCCGGCAGCAGGTATATATACCCTTATTTCATTGTTCAATTAGTTTTTAAATTACTTCAAAATTGAAAACTCTTGTTAATAAGAACAATATGTTTATACATAGATTAAAAATTACAAGTTAGCTAAAAATACCAAAAATTATTATGTTGGAGCTGGGTGGCAAACACTCTTGTTCTTCTAGTTTCGTGACCGTTATTGATCGTTGGGTATCATGTTCGCTACCATACTAGCTATTACAACTTTATTGACATCAGCTTTGAATAACGATGTAGTCGATTTTTTTCTTCTATCAGGACCACTTTTACCTTGGATCTTTTCCTGAATGATCAGATGTGAAATATCATAATTTTCAGGCTGTCTCATAATGTGACCGAAGTATTCCAACTTGCGTCTCTTTATTATATTGACTGGTTGTGTTGTTTGGTTCAGCCCTCTAAGGACCTCCTCATTTCTAACTCTGTTAACCCAGGTTATTTTTAGTAGTCGTCTGTATACCCACATCTCAAAGGCTGTCAAGCGTTTAAGCATGGCCTCACTTAGAGTCCACGCTTCTACTCCATATAGTAGGATAATAAAGACATAGCAATATGTCATGTGAACGCTAAGGCCAATACTAAGATCGTGACTGCAAAATAGGTTTCTTATTTTCACAAAAGTAGCTTTAATCCATACTGATAACAGGTCTGTTTTATTTTGTTCATTAGATATTGAAGGTCTTCTCCGAAATTAGCAAGCACTAAGATATCATAGACATATCTAATATTGCTCACGATTACTCCATTCACAATTCACATGTCATTAAGGCTTCTTCAAATATTTCCTCTTAATACAAGTAAAAAAGGAAAGGCGATAATATACAGCCTTGTCTCATTTTTTTTATATTTAGTTTATCACGCAGTTCTTGTTCAACTTTTATTCTTGCCACTTGATGATAGTGTAGATTTGTAATTATTCGCAATTCTTTATCGCCCAATCCAGCTCTTTCCAATATTTTTGGCATTTTGTTATGTCGGTCCTTGTTTCACCTCGAAAGTTACATAAAAAAGTTTAACAAAATTTATACATTATACATTCAATGTAACCTACCAACACCAATAAACAACCAAAAATAATTTCAAGGACACCTACAACTGATTCTTATAAACAATCTTTATAAAAATGTGTGTTTCACAAACGTGGGATATTCGCTTTGCAACTAGCGCAAACTATTACTGTTTTTCTATCTAAAGATCGTGTAGTACATTTTGAGCACCTTGCCCTTTTATCTGAAACAATATTGGACTGAGCAGGAACGTCTATTTTCAAAATGGAAGCTATATTATGTCTCAATTATTGTCTTGTTAATTGAAAAATAGTCTTCTTTCGATATGATCGATAAGCGATCTGCCGTGTCAAAGACTTGATGAATCCATGTCTTTACTTTCGAGGATTTCCCGGTAAGCACGAGTATATTATTATGAGGGAATAAAAATGTCCAAAATATTATAAAACATAATAAGAAGCCATCTTTTACTTCTACGCTGTGCAAAATAAACTGTTAATTTTTCGTCTAATGCATTGACGCTTTAGTGTCCAATCCTGAAAAATGTAATAGCTCTACAAATTTTTGTATTTTTGATAGTATCGAACACATTCTCATAGCACAGAATAGATATGAATCTGCTGAAGTTACCGCCAAGCTCCATTAGAGACGCACCTAAAGAGAAAGATATATGATTTAATGCAAGATTAAATATTTTAACTTTGCGATGTTATAAGCAATAAAAAATATGCGATTGCGTTAAGAGATAAGGCAATAAAATCTACACAATAGAAGAAAGCGTGGTAGCAATTTTTTAGATATCGAAAAGGAAGAGAAACATGTAGGAATAATTAACCCTCCGTTAGTCGCTATCGGTGTCACACACCGACGACAGAATTATTCATTCGGGATTTACAAAATAACTGTTTTTTTCTATCGCCACTTTCTGTACCTCTTCCTATCAACTAACCTCGTGTTAGTGTACATTCTTACCTACTTGGGTAGAGTTGTGCGAGTTTTATAGCTATTTGCAAGACTCCGTAGCGACTAACGGTGTGGTTATTACTTTATTGGCATAACTTGCAGTTCAGGTAAAGATTTAGCATCTTATTATTGCATTTTATCGGTAAGTTTTGGTCAAGTCTTATTTATAGATGTCCTTTGAAGCCGAACAAAAACGTTGGAATGGAATTATGGGAAATGGTTCCTAGCGACGATGAAAATTATTTTAACGATGAGGGAAGTGAAAATGAAAGCGGTTTTTCATTTTATATCTGTTGCTTTTCAATAAAATATTTTCAAAAATATTTTTCAGTCATTCCTATACACAATATAAAATATTTGTACGAATTTTATAGCAATAATTATTTTTTTTAAATTGTCGGTCTCTGACACCGTAGCGACTCTTAATGCTCCGTTTATCCTAGCGACTAATGGAGGGTTAAACAAACAATAGAAAGAATAGCAAATATTTTAGTACTCTACGTAATTTCCGTTTTATACTAAATACGTAAAGTGGAATAGAAGTTTAGGTTACCTAAAAAAACTCCTACATTTTTTCTACATTTTAGATTTTATTTATACGATTTTTTTTTATTTTATTTTTAGATCTATCCAGACGAAAGCCATAACCTAGGAGGTGTGAAACGACACCTTTATGAAAGCATGGGCAACTTCTTGGAAGACTGTTTCCGCAAGCAAGTACCTCCTGAGTTCAAAGCGGGTTTAAGGAACTATGTTGACTAGTATACGGAGGAAGATTCGCAAGAATCTTCAGCCAGATAGAAATGCAGCAAACCGAATTTAAAGTACAATAATTTGTTTACTTTCCCTTTGTAAAATTTATTGTACATGAATGTAATCTTTTTACAGCACATCAAGTAAGAATGGTCTACGGCATAGTCTCCCACTGATGTTCTATTAAATATATCTGATTGATTACACTAAAAGAACACAAAAATGATTAATGGTGTTAAAGTAGAAGTGAAAGTAAAAGCATATTACTACAAAAATTATATAAGAGTGCATGACTTATGAGAACTTCGACTACTCAAACTATGCTAATACTGTAGCGACGATTGGAAGAATGCGAGAACAACGACTTGGAAGATATCTGCAATTTTTAGAAATATCTCAAGATTTGACATGTGTCGTTTTTTAAATATTAGACTTATGAGTTCTGCTCAACTTTTTTTATCCATTGATATTTGATGGATAAAGACTTGTAAGTTTTGATCAACTTTTTTATTCATTAATCTATGGTGGATAAAGCAGTGGTAGGCGTCCTGTGTCAAAACTATGTCTATTACCATTATTTTTGTCTTGTCTTTTTCAATCTTACGAACAACTTTATTGGTTTACAACTCAACTCTTCGCAGGAGGTTTAGCATTTATGATTCATTTGCTGCTATCACTGTAATACCATTATCAATTCTTAAATTGGAGATTTTTTTTTTTCAGTGGGTTCTTTTCACTTTTCACACCCCTGTTTTTCCTGGGATATTTGATAATTTAGGTTAGTTTTTAATCTGTTATTGATGATATGCAACAAGATTTTACAGACATGTGTAATACGGACAATGTACGCTAGTTTTAATATCTATTTTTTACATAGTGAAATATAAATTGAGGTACAGCAATCAGTTGGCCATTTTCTCTAATTTCAAACAGCGAAACAGATAGAATGGATGATCCTTTATCACCTGGTGACTGCATTATTTCTCCTAATACTGTTTAAATTGCTGAGGATTTATTTCTTTTTAACGATTACCATTTAATTGCATCTTTTATTTCAGGGAGCAAGACAGTTAAAATATCTAGGGTAGTCATAGAGATATACATTTTCTGCTGTAGTCGCCTTATTTTATACACACCGCTACAATATTTTCGCCACTTTCCAGTATTTCATCAGTATTGGTCTTTAGATTATCTTCTTTATCCATCACAGACCAGGTTTGAGGTTTAAACTCTCTGGTAAGGAGTTTGACGTTTTGAAATAAATCTCTCCCTTCATTTCAACAGAAGTGTTCCTTTATTTCGCTGCACATTTGGGAGATACAATCCTCCATGTTTTTGAGGCATTGCTTTCGTATTTTTTCCAAAACGCTCTATATTCGTTGTTTGCTCCAAATCTAGTTTTATGTTCTTTCTGTGTAAAATCACAGTCTTCAATTATGGCTTACGGTCAATGGCTTACGGTTTATGGAAACAGGTGCTCCATAGTCTTTTGAAGTCTCGATTATTTTGTCTTTGAGACAGATCCAAGTGTTTTCAGGATCACTATCTACTTGATCTAAAGTTAGGTTTTTACTGAGGTCTGTTGAAATTCGTTTATTTTTGATGAGCTTGGTTACATGATTTTTCTCGAAGGTCTTCTTTTAAGGACTTTAAGACAGAGTCGGACGTTTAATATTAGGAGTTGATGTTCACCTCAACAATCTGCGATAAGCATGAGTTTCATTTGATGCCCGAGGATATTCATCTCAATCTCATACACTTATAAAGAAATAAGCTGTTGATTCCCATTATATATTATATTGTAATAAAAATATATTTATTAATACGGATAGTACTTAGTTGAGGACGGTAAACATTGTATTCTACCGAAGGTGCCACTCTCAGGTAAGCCCCAAATCTAACCTCTCCCTAATCTACTAGCGTCCTCTTATTCATTACATCAATATTTTTGTTATATTTTTCATTACTGTGTCAAGTTTAATGATATTTATATTATGTTATTGCTTACCTAACAGAAAACCACTACGCCATCAAGTGCACACCGTTGGGCACTACTTTTGCAAGCAATTGAATGACCATGTTTTTTGTTATTTACCAATCTATAAATAAATATCATAGCTCGTATTTTAAAGGATTTGTAAAACTAAGATTTTGTAAAAATTATTCGTGGATATGTACACACTGACAATGTCATGTTTTGTAGTGAATCATGCAAATTAGCAGACTCAATGAAAATAAAGAATGTTAAAAAATTTTAAAAAAATAACATTTACAAAAATTTTCGTTATCCCAACTGGTAATAGACTTGGCTAACGGTAGTAATAGCAACGCCATCGAAATAAAAACATATAGGAAAAGCTACATGGATTCTTTATCAGGTGAAATTTTTTCTGATACATGAAAATGACGAAAGCGTACAGCGTACTAAAAACCTGTACAAAAAAGTTCAGCAGAACTCATTAGTTGAGATTTCAAAAAACGTCACTGTTCAAGTCTAAAAGACACATTGCTAAATATAATTTTGTATGTTAAAAGTATCAGCTCTAAATTACTTGATATTGGTTTGAAACAAACCCGGTAAAAATTGGGCGAACTATTAACAAAATTGCTTTAAACTGTCTTCATAGATGTCGTTTTAAGTTTTTAGGTTATTAACTCTCATATAATTTTTGCAATAATATAATTATATAATTTGGATAAAATTTGCTAAAAATTACTAACCTTACCTTATTTTCTAAAAGGCTGTTACTTTTTATTCTCCGACCTCAAATAAAATGTATTTCAAAAGTGTGCTATCAAAATACTGCTAAAAATCTACCCCTTACTGTGCTTTGAGGCATCCTCATGTGGATGTTAGTGATGAAAGTGCCAAATTTTAAATACGATTGATGTCATTATATATACGAGATGTAACTAAATGTTCTCCGGCGAGCGATTCGAATCCATAGAAATAATTACGGTATACCGACTCAGGAAATAAATATCCCTGTAACGCAGACGAATATAAAAGCACCTGTAATGGTTATCGATATGGAACTGAGTAAACATGTAATCAATACAAAATTAAATACATACTACCTACTCTTTTTTATTTTAAAATCATAAAAATAATCAATTAAGGCTATAACATTAAATTTGCTGTATAATGCACCATTGTACAGCAAATAATGAAAATTAAACCTCGTCATTTCAAGTTACTCGCTAATCGCACTAGAAACACTAAAAACATACACGGGCCATATTTGAGTCCACGGGGGTTTAACTCTGTAGCCTTCTTCTTTACGTGCCATCTCCGCCACGGAGATTGGCAATCATTACGGCTAGTCTGATTTAGAGTTCGGTTGATGTGCATCCGTACCATTCCCTCAAGTTAAGCAACCATGATATTCTCCTCCTTCCTACATTTCTCTTGCCCTGGATTTTCCCTTGTATAATTAATTGAAGTATGTTGCATCTCTCATTATGCATAACATGCCCCAGGTATTGCAGGTTTCGTGTCTTGATGGTTTCCAATATTTCCATTCTTTTGTTGACTCTTCTCATGACTTCGTTGTTTGTTATATGCTCAGTCCATGATATCTTTAGGATTCTTCTATACACCCACAGTTTAAATGCTTCTAACTTTTTAGTAGTCGCCGCATTGTGTTCATGCTTCTATCCCGCAAAGCAGACTCTAGAAAATATAACACCTTGCCAGCCTAACTCGCAAGTCTAATTTCAGCTCTTTTGCACAAAGTACCTTTCTCATTTTATTGAAGTTTATAGTAGTAACACAAAAACTAACGAGTTTTTTTATCGATAAATCACCTGCTTATCGAAGATTAGCAGAACGCGCTCAGCGTGCCATCTACATTTTAGTATCAAAACATCTCTTTATTACTTTGAAGGTCAAATTTGACCTATCCATGGTAATCAAGTGTAGAAACACACGAGCCACTCTGCAGTGTTTCCAAGCAGCGCAACAGAGTATCTTCCGCTGATTAGTCGTAAATTCTGATGTTAATTAAAAGTGCCATCCAGACGAGCGATAGTGGACCGAGACGGTCGCGATCAGTCGCCGGTCTCCGATTCGAGTCCACAAGTCGCATGAAACTTTTCAGACGGGCCACTTTTGTATCTGTCGCAGTTTTTTACTAGATTTTACACGGTGAGCACGTAAAATGTCTCTTAATTCCGAAAGACTTTTGATCGAAATTCAAAATAAACCCGCGATATGGTGTACGGTACCATGTCATCATAAGCCTTTCTTCAGGAGGAATTTTTTTTTCATATTTGTGTCGGTTTTTTCAATCGGATTTGAGTCTAACCCGGCTCTTGGCTTTCATGCGTCAGTCTTTCAGGCCGAGATCTTGGCGATCCTGGTGCTTAAGGGATACTAGACCGGGCTTGCTCAGGTAGGACCACCTCTAATTGCTTTGATAGTCAGGAAGCTCTGAGGGCTTTGGAAGCGCCCAAGCTCAGCTCTAAACTGGTTTATGAGTGCAAGAGAGCACTTGATAATGTTGCTCTGACCAAGTGCTTACTATGAGTACCGAGACACACAAGTGTGGAAGGAAACGAACGGGCTGACGCCCACATGTTCCCTTCAGTACTAGTCAGAATAATCTTAGGGAGCTTTTTTCGCGGAGGTTCCAGGACTCCTAGGCCAGTTGTGGAGGTTTGAGACAGGCTAGGCTCCACAAAGTAGAGCCATCCAAAAATCTCACGGCCCAACTTTTTCTTCTAGATCGTAGAAGATGCTCTCTGGTGTTCAGTATGCTCACCGGCACTATAGACCCCGACGGCACCTTTATCTGCTTGAATTGGCGGATGGCACACGGTGCCGTCAATGTAATGAGGAAGAGGAAACCTCCTCACATGTCCTCTGTAAGTGCCCGGCATGGGCCTATCAGAGGTGGCAGATCCTGGGATTGGACGCTATGTAACCGAGCCAGGTAAGAGACTTGTCTTTGAAGAGATTTGTGGCTTTATTTGCGGTTGCCGAAAGATTAGACGTTCGGGGTGGCATCGACAGAAGGAGCTCAGATTTGCAGACCCTGCTGATTCTGACAGACATTAGACTGATTCTTACTAACCTGGTCCATAAGATAGGGGTAATACAATACCCGCCGAAGAGATTTAAGTGTCTGAAGGGCTCACAAGTGGGCCATTCCCCGAGGTACCATACCATACCATACCATCGGTTCTTTCAATATGCTCTTTAAGATAACTATAAAACTCTTCGAAATTACCCTTGCATATTCTACAGTAATAGAGGAACATGCCAGCTTCTGATTTTAATTTATTCATTGTATATGGAGTGTTGTGAGTTAATAATCTGTTAGATGTAATCGGATGTATCCATAGTGACAATATTTTATGACATTTATTTTGACGGCGTAATAGAAGCACTAAAATGAGATTCTCCTCGTCTGAATCCATAGTTGAATTAAACAAACTGACTATTTTTTCTCACCGACTACATTAAAGCCAAACTTTTCCACACTAGCCACTACTTCGCAGCGTTAGTCGTCGGCGTTACAAAATCGCCTGTCTAAGCCACTTTGTGGCGCCACCAAGTAGCGCTGCAGAGTGGTTCGTGTGTTTCTACCCTAAGGGTTTTAAAACTACTTTTATAGTTGCCGTGCTTTGTGTACCTACCATAAAGTGCTTTGTTCCCGGAAGATATCTAATAAGGTAGATAGATATGTCTTCATGACATGTCTTCAAGTAGTCCACTGCTTTTTGAAAACTTTGCCACTTTCAAATATACATATTACCAAACGTGAATCAAAACGTGAAATAAACTTCTTTTAAAATAAGATTGTGGCGTATTCGCAGTAAAAATAGAAAATTCTACCTTTAGACTTGATTTATTAAGTTTCACCAAAACGTGTGGGTGATTTGGATAAATTCACCGAGTCAAAACAACAACTAATTTTGTAAAGAATTCGTATTCAGAATAGTAAGGCGACAATAATATCCATAACATAATTTTTTGGCTTCCAGGCGGAACCCGAAGAGCAAAACTCCAACTTCTGCAAAAAACGCCACCCTTCAAAAAGTTTCAGCTTTACTTTATTTAACAGGATTTTACATTTTGTTATTTTCTCCATTTAGTAGAAAACCGCCATAAATATCCCCACACTCTAAATAATACTACCTACTTCTTATAATCATACCCAAAACTAAAAAAAATATACATATAAGTTTAACGAGAATATTCTTGTATAGTACTTGTACCAACTGAAGAACTACGAGTTCAGAACACCCCGAATTAATGTTTATAGCTTTAATTGAAATAATTTAACAGACATACTCAGATTGTTATCGACAAATTTACAAGCATGACAACGTATTTCTATTTCTAGCAAATACTTTTCTTTAGATCCAACTCAGTTGATGCTAAAATCAATAATTGTATTATTTATGGTTGTTACGGATTTCCTACTTGTGAATGGTACATAACTAATTTTATGCAACTCTCCAAAAACAGATGTTAATCGCCACCTTATTTGTTTAGTTGTAATGATTTCCATCAGATCGAGAAACTTATGGTGTAAATTCTTAAAGACTTAAATAATAGTACTTGTGGTCTAACACTATCCAGATGTGTTTATTCAATTTTTAATTTATCAATTGATCCATTATTTTTATTTCAATCTGTAGACTGTTTTTAAAAGTTTTGATATTTATGTAATCAAAATTTTCTTCTTCATATTACCATCCGTGACGAATGTTAACAATCTTTGTCTCATCTGCATTAGAGCGGAAAATCTGCACCGGTATTTCTTCTCCTTCTCCTGCAAATATATTCTCGTTCCTTCCTGCTTCCAAATATTTGTCCTCGTAGGATAGTTTGTAGAAGGGAACCTTGTGGATTCAGTTAGCATAATGTGTCACAAATATTGTAACTTTTAAGATCTGATGGTAATGAGTACGTCTCCGTCTTCTTTATGCCTGAGGTCTGAGTGCCTTCTTATTGTAACTCGGTCAGTCCACGAAATCTTTACTATTCTCCGATATAGCCACATCTCAAAAGCTTCCAATGTTCTGCCCGTATCTTTATTCAAGGTTCACGATTCCACACCATAAAAAAGGACAGAGAAGAAGAGAGAGGATGTGGCTCTTGAAAAAATCCGTCATCCAGTTGAAGGTGGATCTAACTTTTCCGATTTGCGATCTTATCTTCTGGTTGTTGGCTCATTCTTGATTTATTATGTCACCCTTTTTACTGAAGCTTGGTTGACGTAGGGTTGACCTTCTGTTATCTTTTTCTGGCTATTTATCATGCGTTCTCTTTTGATTACGTTTATATGTAGTCCCTAATCTAAAGCATAACACTTGATTTTGTTCATAAGAATTTGTATGTCTTCTAAGTTTTCCGCCAATATTATGATGTCATCTGCGGATCTGATGTTGTTCAACCAGTACCTGTTTAGTAGAACATCTTTTTTAGTTTCGTGCGAAGCTTCGATAAATCTTACCTGTACCTGTCCGTTCCGAACGTTGGCGATCATTCCGTCTATAATGATTTTATTGGTTCCTCTACGGAATAGTTGTGTTGAAGTTTTTCTATACCATCCTCTTGGATTAGCAAGCAAAGATATTCTTATTCGCCCTGGGGCCCTTTTTCCTTAAATTTTACCTTACAAAATGCATTGGAGTAGCTCGTATTTGCCTTGATTTCTCATCATATGTCCCAAGTACTGCAGGTTACGGCCCTCCACAATTTTGACCAAATCTGCGGTTGTGTTTATCATAAGAGTGGAGATTAGAGAAGATAAAATATAGCTTTGCCTCACTTCACGCATAATTTTCACATATTTGGTGTGTTCACCTTCAACTTTGAAATTTGCGGACTGACTTCAGTAAAGGATTCTAATTATTTTCATTTGGTTGTTAATTTCTACTTCTTTTAGTATTTGCACCATCTTGGCATGCTTTAGCGAATCAAATGAATTCTCGTTTTCTCTGGCATAAAACTTGTACTGAGAACAAAGCCTCTCTTGTACCAACAGTATTTATGATCCCCAACTGATTGGGGGAAGTTTGATTTTCACACAGCTTTAAAATTCTTTTATGGATTATCTTTAGGAACAATTTTATAAGTTGACTCATGAGGCTTACCGTACAATATTTTTTGCATTTTTTAGCTCATGGTTTTTTGGAAGTGAAATAAATTGAGACTTCAACCTTTCTAATGGTCTTTCTCTCACAGTTGTATACGGTGTTAAGTATCTTTGAGATTATTGCTAGTGATTCTTTCTCCACTAGTTTTAGAACTTCTGGTTGAATATTATCAGGGCCTGCTACTTTTCCATCCTTTAGTCGTATTATTGCAGAATAAACTTCCTGCTGTATTGTTCTTGGTCCATCAATTATCTCTTCTTCTAGCTCTAGGTATCTTCTCACATTCTGTCATTTTTTTTCAATCAAAATCTATTATACAATATCATATTATCATATTATTTACGTAACCTGTGGTGACTCAACACTTATGTTTAAATAATATGTTTTAGTATTGGAAACGACAGGATCTTTTTTACAAACTCTCCTTTTTAAAAAACTCTAAGAACGTTTTATTATTTGCTTCTGAAGGCAGACTCCCCAAATTATATTTCATTTATTTTAACTACAGTCTATAAATATCTTTATTTCCATATCGCTTTACTTGGTAGTATAAAAGTTGCGATTTTTTTTTAAATATTCCTCTTCTAAAACTGTTATAAAATGGAAAAACTTATAATATCAAAAAGTTCATCAATATATAAAAAAATGTGCATTAAGTCGATTCGTTACTGTCGCTAAATTAATGTTCGTTTATCGCCAAGAAATCTTTCTAGTAAGTTCTGATCATATTGTATGTATAGTATACAAATTTGAATAAATATTATGAATAACTTATCATCAGGATAGTCTAAAACAGTTTCTTTGCGTTAACCGAACATATTTAATTGAAGAAGAGAGTCCATAGAAAAAGAAAAAAGAGAGTGAAAAAACGTTGGTTCCTGTTAGTGTCAACTCAATTTTATCTGAACAAAAGGAAAATTCGATACAATTATCAATGTCAATATAAGGTTCTATGCTGATAATTGCTTTCTAAACAAATTTAATATTTATCTGAAGCAAGAATTCTAAATTGTAATTAAAATAATCAAGAGTAAGTTGGATCATATTAGTTTTAGTCTTTAGCAAGCGATAATGAGTGCTATTAGTTCGCTTAATTAAAAAATAATAATAAATTGAGAAACTATTATGCGATGACATATCTCAATTAAACATTTTGCATGAAATGAAATACACCTTATTATTATAAAAAAGGCATTTGTAAATTAAATAGAAAATTAGTTCTTAAAATGACCAAATTAAATTAGATTTAGAATATTCCTGTAAACAAATTTAGTGAGAGTAGATAGGTATAACTATGATATTGAAAAATAAATCAGTGGATAAGTAGTTCGTGAAAATGTGAAAGGATATAATTTTTATTTAAGTAACCAAAATACTAAGACTTTTTATTCATTTATGCAAACCGGGAGTAACTGACAATATTTGGAGAAGAGCCATCACTGGTATACACCAAAATAATCGGATTGAGATGGTGGTAAGAAAGGTAGGAAAAGAGACAGAAGAGACCCCGATAATTTACGGAATAATAGATAGGAAATACACACTGACCTGGCCAAACAGCAATCATTATAATAATGGTGTAGAAAGACAGAAGCGCAAAATACTTAAATAAATAATACCTTCATTACGATCTAGCTTCACGTTCTTTACTATTTGCTTGTTTTTGATTCTTTATAGTTTTGACTTACCACAACTCCGTCTTAAGTAATCTTTATCTGTCATCATATGTTTATTTTTATTAGCTTTGGTAACATTCCAAACCCCGAACCGAATAGTGTAAAACTTGTACAATACTTCTACAGATATTGTTTCTGATCAAAACTTATCCCCAATAATTAATAGGGCTTTTCATTCACAGTCACCTGTTTCGAGCTTCTGCCATATGTCGTATAATCCATGTAAATTAATATTATACACAGATTATACAACATATGACAAAAGCTCGAAACAAATAAAAATCGATATTGCAGGTTTTTATGTAGTCGATTCGCTAATCTGAGACACAACTGTCTACATACACCACAATCACAATAAAAATGCGCTATATAGAAATAAAAAAACTACGACACGTTGAATGTTCGAGGAGCACTCCCAAATCATTTTTGCCGGTCTTCTATCGTCTAGTCTTTGTAAATGTCCCCACCAGCTGATTTGTCTTTTTTCTATGAATTCTAAGATTGATTCCACCTCCAGATCCTCCCTTATATGCTAATTTCTTACCCTGTCAAGTCTTGTAACTCCTCTCGCTCTTCTTAGGTACTTCATTTCCGTCGGTTGTATTCTGATCTTCTGTCTCTCTGTTAATGTCCACGATTCGCAACCGAAGGTGATTATGGGTCTATATATTGCCTTAAATACTTTCATTTTTGTACTTTGCGCTATTTACCTTTTTCCTATAAAAGTTGTGGTCATTGCATAATATGAATTTATTGCTTTTTCTATACGTTTATCGATTTCTAAACCTTGTTGACCTGAATCTTCAATTTTTACACCCAGAATATAATGGTATAATAATTTAGTCTCAGGATATAATAATATATATTATTGATGGATTCGACCGTTACTTGATGGAAGTTCATTTTATCTAACAATAAAACACTGAAAACGTTTGTTTTCTATACTTCCACAAAATTTATTACAACTATCTGACTACAGCTGTTTCGGCAGAGTGCCTTTCTCAAGTGATATAGTTTACAATGTGTTTGCCTTTTTAAGTCTTTAACTGAAGAGGTTGAGGAGTGGGGAGCTGTTTGTCTCGAGTTGGTCATTCAGAATTATATCTGTATTTCTCAATTTATTAATTTCCATAGATTCTAACAAAGATAGCTTATGGCCTTTATTTCGAATATGCAGAATTTGAAACTCTTCATTGAAAGAATGATTATGATCTAGAAGGTGAAGTGCGTATGTAGAAGTTACTGTTTTTCTATTGTTGAAAGCCCTTTTGTGTTCTGCTATCCGTTTGTCAAAAGTTCTGCCAGTTTGACCGATGTACGTTTTCGGACAGTCACCACAAGTTAGTTTGTACACACCACTCTGTAGTTGTTTTCTCTTTGGGCTTTTATTGTTCTTAATATATTTGCTTAAGTTGTTGTTAGTTCTGAAAGCTGGTGTTATTCCTTTCTTTTTTATGTATCTGGCTATTTTTGTTGTTATCTTGCCAGTATATGTAAGAGAGCAGAAGGTACTGGGTTCTTTCTGTGGTGGTGGATACACTAATTTCAGGGCTTTCTTATGGAGTTTTTGGTTTAAAATGTTGTTAACTGTTTGTTGGTTATAGCCGTTGTTTACTGCTATTTGTTTAATGATGTTTAGTTCTATCTCGAAGTTATTTCTTGTCATGGGAATTTCTGTCAGTCTATGTATCATGCTATGGTAGGCTGCTAATTTGTGTTGTGTAGGATGGAATGATGAATTGTGTATAGTTGTGTCAGTATGGGTAGGTTTATGATATACGGAGAACTCATGTTTGTTGTGTTGTCTGGTAATCGTTACATCTAGAAAGTTGATGGAGTTATTCTGTTCTGTTTCTATTGTAAACTCAATATTACTATGAAGTGAATTATTGTATGCTAGAAACTGGTCAAGTTGTCTGTTAGTTCCTGTAAAGCATACTAGTATATCATCCACGTATCTCCACCAATATAAGAACTGTTTAAATACGGGATGTTTAGAAATTGTTGTTTCAAGTTGGTTCATAAATATATCTGATAGCAATGGGCTTAGAGGATTACCCATAATAAGTCCTGCACTGGTGTTTGTGTATATTTGATTATTGAATTCAAAATAGTCTTGGTTTATGCAAATTTCGAGAAGGTGTAAAATTTCAGATGCAATGATCGGATTTGTACTATTATGGTCTAAAAGATTTTTAACTAAAACAAAAGTTTCTGTAGGAGGAACACTAGGAAAAAGATTTTTTACGTAAAATGAAATTAGTCTGGAGTCAGATAGTTGATAGTTGGAGTCAGATAGTTGGAAACAGCTGTAGTCAGATAGTTGTAATAAATTTTGTGGAAGTATAGAAAACAAACGTTTTCAGTGTTTTATTGGTAAATATATATTATTATAAAATTCACATAAATTATTACTGTAAGTGAAATAATATTTTGTTATGAAAATTAGTAAAGTGAAAGCAATGATTATAAAAATTTATATAATGTTTCTTCTTCAATAGGTTGATGATACGGATAATAATAATTGGTGTTACAGACAAATAAAATATTTATATTTAAAATTATTTATGCTCCTGTATTTCATTTTAATAGCTTGTTATTTCCTATTTTTTACTGATACAAAAATAATTGGTACATTTTTTAAAACACGTATAGTTGTTAAATTTTCAATTGTTATAAATTATTATATAATATTATATATTTTTCAAAAAAAATTTAACTGGAAAAGGAAATATTATATTTTTCTTTTAATTTTACTATTTTTTGAGAACTAAAAATCCACTGATTTTATGTCACATAAAATTTTAGAATACCTAATAAATTATAAGCAAAGACTAGAGGTTTATTAAGGAGGATCTAATTGCCGACATGTATAGTACTTTCTAGTTAATTTATATTAGTAATGTGAACTACATATAGCTTGTAATTAATCATTAAATCGAAAATGTAATTAAATCATGTAAAATAATGATATTCCATTAATTAATAAAGATTCATCAATTTTGTAGAATTATTGGTAACAATAAAATCTGATCCAATAAGTAGTCTATACAAAGTTTTAGATACTTTATAGTTTATTATTACAAGTATAACTTTAAACAGCACAAAAGAGAATTATTGGTTTGGTGCACTATGATCTGTGATAAACTAATAATTTGGGATTTTTGTCCAATGTTAACCTTTATTTTAGTAAAATGTGTTTATGCAGAAAAACAAAACAATATATTGTTACAATTTTATGAAATTTGAACCTAAAAATTAACAGCTTCACGAGTTTTTATAAGAAATGTTTATCATGCTTAGATATTAAATTGTATAAACAATATAATATTCTTTTAGCTTCAAAAGGTTTGTTTAACCCTAGAATAGTAATACCCGTAAAATTTACGACGCCAAATTATTTTCTGCGAAACTACCACGCACAAACCTTATGGAAATTAGGTCCCAATGAATTTAGTTCATACTTTGGGAAAATACTCTTTGAAGCAGTGTGATTAAAAGTTCTCATGGGCACAACTCGATCGTATGGAGGATTTTCAAGATATAGAGGCACTATGCATATACTAGTAGTCTGGGATATTTTCCTGGCTATCCAATGGCGACCTTTACTTTGACCTTGACTTTCAATGGACGTCATCTACTGGAGTTTAAATTGATATAAACAGATTACTCATGGGTTTTTGGGATCGCTAAACACGAATATGCCATCAGAATTGACCTACGGAGCACGTGGTGGCCAGGGACGTCATCTTCTAGAGTTTCGATGGTTCTCGGCATTTAATTGAAGCAAATGAATTACTGGAGGGTTTTTTGAGGTCGCTAAACACGAATATGCCACCAGAACCGACTCCTGGAGCACCTGGTTTCCAAGGTCAATGAAAGGGGCTCCTGGAGTTAAGAGGGTCTTCGGTACTACATTAATGCAAATGGATTAGTTATAGGTTTTGGGGTTGCTGAACACGAATACGTGATCAGCACAGGTACAAGAGCACCTGGTGCCTAAGACAGGTTATCTTCTGGAGTTTTGGAGGAATCAAATGGAGGAAGCAAATGGATTACTCTTAGGTTTTTGGTTGCTAAACTTGCATACACTATCAGCTCCGACCCACGAATCATATTGTGCCTACGGCACGTCATCTTCTGGAGTTTCGAGGGATTTCGACATTAAATTGATGTAAACGGATTACTCATGGCTTTTTGGGGTCGCTGAGCGCTAAGACGACATCAGATCTGACCCACGGAGCACCTGGTGCATAAGGTTATTCATCTTCTCAAGTTTCGAGAGTTTTCGGCATTAAATCGATACGAATGGATTTCTCATGGCATTTTGGAGTTTCTGAACACGAATACGTCATCAGAACAGACACCGGAGCACCTATCGCCTAAGGCACGTCACCTTCTGGTGTTTCGAGAGTTTTCGGTACTAAATTGATGCAAATTGATTGGTACACACCGAGTGCTCCGATGTTTTCTGAGTTGCTGTTTAAAGAATGCGTACAAATTGGTGAAAAGTTTTTTTTTGCAATTTGCAGATTCTTATGAAAATAACGGAGTTGTGCTATTCAATTGTCTTAATTATTTATAAATATAATCTCAATTTATATCTGACAATGTTTTTCCTTCATTTATTTTAAGATCGATTTACTATATTTTATTTAGATAATATTATTCATCGTGGTCACTAGATACTCCAAAGTCTTTATCTAATTCATATTCGTGTGCAGCAACCCCAAAAACACAAGAATAATCCGCTTGCACCAATTTAGTACCGAAAATTCTCGAAACCCCAGAAGATGACGTGCCTTAGGCACCAGGTACCCCGGTGTCTGTTCTAATGGCGTATTTGTGTTCCGCAGCCCCAAAAACCCATGAGTAATACTCATCTGCATCAATTTAATGCCGAAACCTGTCGAAACTCCAGAAGAAGACCTGCCTTAGGCAACAGGTGCACCGTGGGTCGGATCTAATGGCGTATTTACGTTCAGCAGCCCCAAAACCTGTGAATAAAGAGTTTACGTTAATTTAGTACTGAAAGCTCTCGAATCTCCAAAGCATGACGTGCCTTAGGCATCAGGTACTCCGATGTCTATGCTAATGGGGTATTCGTGTTCAGCAACTCCAAAAACGTATGAGTAATCCGTTTGCATCAATGTATTACCGAAGACCCTCGAAACTATAGAAGCCCCTTTCATTTACCTTGGAAGCCAGGTGCTCCAAGAGTCGGTTCTGGTGTCATATTCGTATTTAGCGGCCTCAAAAAACCCTACAGTAATTCATTTGCATCAATTAAATGAAACCAAAACCATTGCACTCGAGAAGATGACGTACCTTGCATTGGCCCTGGTCACCACGTCCGGAGGACAATCCTTATGGCATATTCGTGTTTAGCGATCCCAGAAATCCATGAGTAATATATTTATATCAATTTAATGCTGAAAACCCTTGAAACTCTAGAAGATGACGTCCGTTGAAAGTCAATGTCAAAGTAAAGGTCGGCATTGCATAGCCAGGAAAAAATGCTAGGCTACTAGTACTTTTATTTAATCCAAACTTTTATATGTCGCCTGGTAACCAGTAACTCAAGGAATTGAAATACCCGGTAAATCTTATAATTATAAGAGTTTGTGCCTCTATATCTTGAAAATCCTCCATACGATTGAGATGTACCCATGAGAACTTTGTATCAGAATGCTTCAAAGAGTATTTTCCCAAAGTATGAACTAAATCCACTGGGACCTAATTTCCATAAGGTTTGTGAGGGGTACTTTGCCAATAACGGAAAATCCCGCGAACTTGGATCCTACAGTCGCTTTCTTTTTAGTACTAGAGTAAGGTTTCAAACAGATGAACCTCTTTGCATCGCCACTCTGTGGATCCACAAAGTGGCTGAAACATGCAATTTTGTAGCTCCAATGATTTTGGAACTGGCCACTATCGCTCTTCAGGAATAGCACGTTTAATTTACATAAGAATTTACGGCCGTTAAAGACAGACGAACCACTCTGCAGTGCTACGCTGTGGATCCACAAAGTAGCTTCCAATGATTAGCCGTAAATTCATATGTAAACTAAACGTGTCATTCCAGACGAGCGATAGTGGCCAGCCACTGTCGCCAGCCAGTATTTCGGATTTTTTGTCTATTATATATTTTTAAATCTTTTCGGATTGCTTTTATTTGTATACTTACCTCTTGGTTTCACTGCTGACTTTCTCTCCGTTCTTTATTTTCCAAACAATGTTCCGGATGGTTTGTATAATGCTTTCATTAAGAATATTTATATCTTCAGTAGGAGTGTTCCTGTCTTCAGCCATTTTTCGCTTGTCCACTACTGGACATAGATCTCCCTCATAATTTTCCATCTGCTTCGATATTGTGTCTCTTGCATCCAATTCCTATGACAAGGTTTTAGATCATCAGTCCAACGTGTTGGTGGACGACCTCTGCTTCGGTAGGCATCATGTCTTGGTCACCAATCCAGTATCCGCTTTGTCCATCTATTATCTGTCATTCGAGCCGCGTGACCTGCTTAGTTCCATTTCAATGTTGCTACTCTCTCTACTGGATCAGCCACTCCTGTTCTTTGTCGTAGCTGGCGGATTGGGATCTTGTCTCGTAGTGAAACGCCCAACATAGCACGCTTCATCGCCCTTTGAGACACACGGTCCTTTGCACAGTTCTCCTTGTCATGGTCAAGGTTTGCGCACCGTAAGTCAACACTTGCAAAACACACGGATTAAAGGTTTTTCTTTTGAGGCATATTAAGTATTTCAGACGATTTGAAAATATGGTTCAGCTTGCCGAAGGCTGTCAAAGTCAGTTTTATACGGCGGAGAAGCTCAATGGTTTGGTTGAGGTGTTCTTGTATTGTATATTATTTTAATTTGGTCTTCATGCAGGCATTGTTGGTATCTTTATAGTATGTATTTCCCTTTGTCATTATATTTTACCGGTAGCGCGTACCGTTCGGTGATCTCTACCTGTATAGAATTTGTTTTGGACAGTCACATCTTTTAACGATTTCTATTTTGTTACTAATTGTAGAGTCTATTTCGATTTTGGTTTTATTATCCGGGCTTTACCATGCCCTCTTCTTTATTGTTTTTGTGGAAGTTTTTTTATCATCTCATTTATTTACAATATGTAATAATGATTTCAATAATAAGTAAATTGTTTAATTAAATTATAAAAGATTTCCAGTGACAATAACCCATGAAATCATAATTTTAGTAACAAAATTATTTGTGACTCTGATAAATGTGTATCATAAATTAAAAAAAAATAAGAAAGTTCTGAAAATTTATGATTTAAAATCTTGTTGGTAGATCGCTTAGATTGTGGCGCTTTAGCCTTCTGTTTGCCTGGGGCCTCATAAAGTTCTTCGCTAGCCTGTTGGGTTGGTTTTGCAGTCGTTCGTCTTAGTTCTGGGAGTAACTGGCAATTTCTTCTTTAACAATCTTCATTTGAAGATCACGATTTGTGGAAGTAAGTGTGAAATTTCTTTTACGGGTGTGATGTTGTGCTTATGCATTTTTCTCGTATACCTATACAGAAATAGTAATATAATTTAGGAACCATATTATACAGTGATGAGCGCGCTAAAAACCGGCAAAATAGCACAAAAGATGGAAAACGTATTAAGTTGTGAGATAAAAAAGAAATGAAACTAGTCGAGTTGAGAAATTTAGCGATAATAACCTATAAATTTACATTATATTGATTGTTTCCCACCTTTACACTTATCAGAGGAGTATGTCAACTAAAACTGTCACTGTGACAGTGGTAGTTGAAAAACTCGTGCGATACGTCTAAAGTTCCCACCTTAATATATAATGGTCAATATAATGGAAATTGATAGGTTAATATCGCTAAATTTCCCAACTCGACAAGTTTCGTTTTTTTTTATCTCACAACTTAATACATTCTCCATCTTTTGTGCTATTTTGCTGGTTCTTAAAGCGCTCATCACTGTATAATATTATTTCAATACAGGAATAGTTTTATTTACTACTTTTATTGGGAATCGTTTAAAATAAACTTATTTTAAAGGGATTTTGTGATTAAACCATTACAAAATAAGTACCAAAATAATATTAAAGTAACAGAAGGAAATGGCTTCAAAAAATATAAAAATAGTTGATTGTAACTGGTCCAAATTTAATAAAAATTATTAGATATATTGTTTTTCTTTAATTTTTATTAATCTTAACATTTCATTGATATATTAATAATTTTTAGTTGGCTCTACTGTTCAGTATTCTAGTTTTCTAATAAACTCTTTTAAATTTCTCAGTTGGTATAGAAACCACTATGTAGGTACAGTTATTTATTTATATTTTATATAAAATTAGTAGCATCCCTGACAATTTGCTTGGTATATGCTTAAAACGTATTGTATATAAAATAAAAAAAAATATTTTCAAATATTTTAAAATTATATTTTAAGGATTTAAAGGTTATCCATAAACTAGAGCAGAGATTAACTCAATTGTAATTATGATCATGTAAGATAATTCAAAAGTAATAGAAAATCCCTTAGTATTCGCCGTACAATGGTAGGAAATGAAGATATGAATATTTATTAGCAGATGCAAGGTATACCAATATTTTTAACTTGTAAATCTTGTAAATTTTATTTTGTTATATATTGATATAAATATTATTGAAGAGTCTATTGAAACTGAACTGTACTTCCTAAGTATTAGAGGCAATCTATGTTACAGAAATTAGCTAATATATAGGGTAGTCTAGCATTTCTTGATTTATAATTATTCATCTATTTTTGTTCCGTCTAGTAAATGTTGTATATTAACTTATTCTTATTACACACGCACATTTTACACTAATGACTTTTTATCATCATTGTACATTGTACATTTTAAGCCCTTAAAGCAATTCCTCACACCGTTCCTATTTGATTATTTTTGATTATTGGAACATCATTTTTTTCCTAGAAATCGGTTGTAGTACTGCCAATTGGCGGATTATACATGGTATTGGGAAATGGTTCCTTTACTTTAATAATAGCACAAATACCAATATTCAGTTTTTTATTTATTTTATTTACAATTTTATTATCAAGCATCATCTTACGAGCCCCTTCCTTCAAGTAACCTTTAAAGTAAAAAGTAAAGAAATATCTCAACTAAATTTTTCACATTGTGTTTTTATTTGATTATTGTGGAGCAGCAATGAGAGAACACTTACCAAAATTATACAATAAAATAACGGAAGACTGGAGAACTAGCGAACTAATTCTACTATGAGAAAAGTAGATAAAAACATCCAGAAACTTCAAAGGCATACATTTGTTAAATACTACCCTAAAACTTACAACTAAAATTTTTCAAAAACTAACGAATCTGAGGATAAACTTGGCAGATGAACAACAGTGTATTCGTAGTGGAAGATTATGTACAAATGCAATATTCGTTATAAAGAATTCGTAAATTACTGAGAAATCACTATGTGAAGTATAATACACCAGAATTTCTGTGTTTGATTGACTTGAAGAAAGCATTTGACAGAATAGGACTCAAAAGTGTAATTTATATTCTCGATAATAGAGAAGTTCACCGAAATATCATACAAAGTATTAAAAGCATATACCCTTAATATAAGAAGAGGATATAGAATATGAAACGCCGTAAAAATACACAAAACACAATACTAATAGCGCAAGATGAAATTAATCTGCAAATATTAGTGAACTTCTATCTTTACTCAGATTTGAGTATGTACTAGAAACTTTCTTTCGGACCCTTTTTTCCTAGATGAATGAAAGCCGAATGTGATTGCATATCGTAGAGTCATTTTCGCTTTCTTTATTCGTCGTCTGTTGTCTTATAAATTGCAAAAGTCACAGATTAAGGATGTACCAGAAAGAAGTCCCAACGCGAAAAGTTTTCAGATATATTACCATTTTAATTTTTATTATAATGGTGAATTCTGTATCTGCCACTTTTCGTTTTTTATTTATGAGATGTCGCCGATTGCGTCCCAAAGTGGATTTTAAACGATCTTTAAAATTCCACATAAGTTTTCCTGTTTCTCGTTTTAACTACATTCCCAGCTTTATGAATTTTATTACTAATTCCAAAACTTACTTCCTTCGTATGTCGTATTTACCTTGATGTCATCCATTCAACTTCTGAACTGTCATATTGGTACAATTATTGTTCATAAGATACAACGAAATGCTATATTTACCATTCCTGGAGTCGAATAATCCATGTTAATAAATTGTAAAAGACTACAAATTAATGCTTACACCAGATATTCACTAGAGAATTCTTTAATTTCATGGTATGTATGCGACTAAATTATTTTTATTATTATCATTTACTTAGAGTGAAAAATGTGACAAAAATCACAAAAGCTGTGTGAAGTAAACAATTAAAATTGAAACCATTGACGCAAAAAGTCAACTAATTAAGCAGGTAAATACAAAAAACAATTAAAATCCTTTATAAAAAGTATATTTATTAAAATTCCCTGAAAAGGGCTACATCACAGAACAAGTCTTCGATCTGATAACAGATCATCATCAGTGCTGACAAGATGCTGACATGCTAACCACCAAAATAAAAAATATTCGGGTAAAAACCCTTTAAACTTGATCAGTCATGGAAATATTGACTATAACTGTAAAATTGAACATGGACGTACAAAATATCTCATCTATTCTGCCCAGGATACCATTTGTGCCCACATTGAGTTGTTCACATATTGAATGGTTGGTGGCAACTCAGTTGCCACCAACTTTGTTGCCACCAACCATTCAACATGTGAACAACACAATTTGGAATCAAAGTTTCTATAACAAAAAAATATTTAATAAATTCTATCTCTTTCGTTATTAGTCGGTTTAATATCAACTATCTTCAATTATTTCTGCAAAATTACTAAAAGTTTTATTAATTTAAAAAGAGTTATTTTCTAAAAGTCTGTCACGCAAATATTCCAGCATATATTATTAAAGTTTTTCAGCTGAATCCCTAAGTATATATTAGATAATTTTTGGAACCGTTAATAAAATCTTTTTAAATATATTTACAATTGTTATGTTAGTCGAAAATGATTTTTAGATTGAAATTCAAAAATTTAAACAGTAGCCGCTTAGCCCTAGATCTAAATTAGTTTATTCCAAAATGTACATATTGTTATTATACGTAGGTAAGTTAAAAAAGCAAAATCTAAATAACTTTGGCTTTTTGCCAATTTAAAACGGGTTAAGTCAAAAATGCGTATACGTAATTTATTTTTAAATTGAATCTGCTCTTCCATGATAGGCGAGCGGTTTACTCCCATAAGCAGAGCATAAAGCCGGATTTATGTTACAACGGGGACATGGACGGGACGGGGCACGTGGAAGAATCGTCTGATATGAAAAGCATTGGCTGGTTTACTTTACAACGAAACGGGGCGACACCGGGAAATGCCGATCAAGTGATTGTCAACATTCGACACTAATAGATAATAATAAATTCGACTCGGCCACACTAAGTACTAAAAGGTACCTAGTATGGCCGCCACGAAAAAAGGATAAAACTGCGAAGGCAAAGATAAATAAAAGTTAGAAGCTTTAGTTTCGAAAAACTAATTACTGGATGATCCCTAAAGTGGCTGAAACGTAGTAAGTCGATGTTGGTCTTATTTGAACCAATTGAAATGTAAGATGTATCTCATGTTCATTTTCATCAATGCAAAGTCTTTCTCATCATAATCGGTCTTTTATGTTCTGCAAACTATTGATTTGAAGTAGACCTGGTAGTGGAAAAGCAGTCGCTTAGGGCTTGTTCATATAGGTCGGTTTACCAACATCGACGTCGCGGTTTACCTGTTTTCCCCCTGTTTTTCGCGGTGACTTCAAAGGCGGCATTAGGGTGAGATCAAGTAAAATGGGGGGAAAACAGGTAAATCGCGGCGTCAACGTTGGCAAACCGCTCTTATATGAACAAGGCCTTAGAGCCGTCAACCTTAGGTGACGATCTTCACGCTCTGTTGTTTTTCGGCGCTACCCTATTCCCCTAGATCTTCGTGATCATCTTTCTTGATGCCATGTATGATAACTTCTAATACAGTATCCAAACTTCTGAGGATAGCTCAGGAGGTAGAGTGCCTGATTTTCAAACAGAAGGCCGCGGATCTATCTCCAGCTAAATATTTTTAAATATCTACTGGCCCCATGTAAAATTACGGGTAATAATAGACGGTTTAAGCGTTTCACTGGCCCTGTTACCATTCTTGTAAAACGCAGGCTCAAGACAAATTTATTTTTTAATTCTTGTAACGCAATCGGTATAAGTTGATATTTTGAAAAATATAAACTATTTTATTTAACAGGTATAACAAAATATTTTGGAACAAATTGCGACTTTTATGCATTTTCCCTTTTATATACTATTTTATATACTATATTTTATATACTAGTTTTTGACTTAACCCATTGTCTTCATCTTTACAGTTTATTTCCTGCAATTTACATAATAGTTATACAGATATGGGTCCAACATCTGTTCTATTTTTCCAAAGTGCACAATGTTACTTACTTGTAAGAATGAGTGAGAGTATGTAGATGTCTATTTACTCATCTTTAAAGCAATAAATTTTATACTGTAATCATAAGTTTTGCTGTTGCATCTTATTTCTTAGTATCAGCATTCTGGGGAAAATAAAAACTTGTACTATACTGGATAGAACAGTACTCTTCATTTTTGCGTCGAGGATGTTGCAGTTTTGTTAAAACTCATATTTTATGCTAGAAGTCCATATACAGTATTCTACTAAAGTATGGTTTGTATCCAGTTACTTAATGACCTGTTAATATAACACAAAACTCTAGTGTGTGTATTGCGAAGTATTTTTATCTATTTTATAATAATATAATATTTTAATTACTTCCCACTGTCACATAAATCAAATAATTTAATAATCTAATACGTCCAAAACAGAAATAAGCCAATGTCAGAGACTAAGTATTAAATTTTGTCACATATAGGGCAGATATATAAAAAAGTATAAGGTAAACATACTATTACTAGCAGCAGTACAGCCACACGAGTCCTTCAAATGAAGTACGTTTAATCTGAATGGTACCTGTGTAGGTGTAGGCCAACATAGAAAATACTTTAATTTAACAAAAATAAAACGTATAATACGAAAGGCGTCAAAGAGAAACGACTACGCAAACGTAATATAATACACTATACATATAATCAGATCATTTTAATGATACTTTGATTTTTTACGCCTTTTACAATATGTACTATTTTGGACTGACTTTTACTAGAAAATGACTCTTACTAGAAATTCAAAATATTAATATACCAGCAAAACTAATTAGATTGTCGAAAATGACAATGCCCTACTCTGTAGCAGAAGACATAACAGACGAGGGAAATACAGAAACTATCAATATAGAAGTAGGAGTTACACAAAATGAAAGCCTGTCTACAACATATTTTAACAAAGCACTGGACGGAGCGATTAAAAACACTGGACGCAACAATATGATCATACAACAGTTATAGGATACACGGCGCCTACAAACAGGCAATTTCTACGTAGCATGCGTTAAAACAAAACGCATGCATTGGACACGGGAAACACTATTTGTTTATAGCTTTGTTTGGCAATAAAAAAATTAATTTTTAGCAATGCAATCAATCAAACCGGTATAATTTGACTTGAACTTTCAAATGAAGTAAGCAGAATTGGGTTCAAAAATTGCAATTTTTCGATTGTTTGAAAGTTAAAACACGTTTATCTTGTTTATCTTGATACAAAAAATATTTTGTTTTGCGAAAAACCGCTGTTACGTAATTCCTTTCCTAAAAAAGTTTTTTGTTTATAACAATCTTATGGACATTCGGATCATCTGTTACCCAAAAATTTGATGTTCTACGGGTCAAAATACATAAAAAACTAATCCAGGTCCATCTGAATAAAGGAGGCTGTTTTACCCCCCTGGCGACAGGACTACAAAGGATTTTAGTAATTTTTTATGATTAATGGTATACAGCCAGCTAAAAGAATTAAATTTCCTTGTAGATTTTGAGTTAAAATAGGATTCGATAGGTTACTTAAAGCGATATTATTCCAAATGCAACAATGAAAGTCTGAAGCAAAATTTGAAATAATGGAGCGAATACGAAAAAATAAATATACATCCGTTCTAGACAAAATCAGCTGGATCCTTAAGACTGTTTTAAATCGATTTGATGTCAGTAGAAACAAAAGCGATAAACTTTTAAAAAGCATGCAGGTATATACCGAAATAGAGGATATATTTATTATAATTTTTTTCCTAGTTTTCCTAGTTTTTTGAATTTATTTTTTGATATAAACGGAATTTTCCCCAGTATGTTGGTTCACCTAAATCATCATGTTTTGTAAGGAATTGTTGCAGGAATTGTACGCATTTTCATCTTACGTTTTTCATATAAGGTAAACTTATATTTTTGATTAATCAAAAGGGAAAAATCTTAAGTATGTATTTTCATAAATTAACGTTTCATACAAAATATTTTATAGCTATAACAGTAAATCTGTTTATTCTTGCAGTTGTTCTGTTTATCGAACAATGCCAATATTATATTGCTTTTGATTTTTCCTTTGAAAAATATTAAAAATGTTAAATCCTAATTGACTGCGAAAATTTTACTAATACTACTATAAAAATATAGTTACAACTAAATGGTTTATTAAAAATTGTCGAAATTTCTTAGATAGTGATTTGACTGCAATCAAAAAATATGAATTTTTTAGTAAGATTATTATTTTGTAAGTAAATCCTATAGAATGAGAATACAAAAAATTATTTATTTGTTCTAATTCTCTTTACGAGTATACGCTTCGATGGTGTATACCTACTTCTCGACCTTCTTCCTCTTTTTGGTCATTAGTGTAAACAGTGCGTCCATAAAGTAACGCATAAATTCATTATTTCGTAAACCGGCGACTTTAAGGAAAAATCCCGAAATAGGTCGATTTTTATTTTTAAACTCCGATTTTTTGGCATATTTATCATACTAGTAACGTCACCATCTATGCGTGATGACGTAATCGATGATATTTTTAATGAAAATAGTGGTCATGTGATAGCTCATTTGAAAGGGTATTCAATTCTGTATTCACTAATATAAACATTACCATAATTATTTATACAAGGTGTTCAAAAAACATTTTTTTTAATTAAAATAATTGAGGCAAAAAGAAGAATGTATGTAATGTATTTAATTCAAAATACGTTTTACTGTTGTCAGAAAACAGGAAAAAATGTTTATTTGACAAATAAATATTATTTTTCGCTTAAATTCAATATTAAAGCTGCCACACACCAGCCTCTTGGAAGTTTGAACATTTCTTTTAAGCGAAAATCAGTGTTTATATGTCAAATAATTTTTCTGTTTGATGACAGTAGTAAAATGTATTTTGAATTAAATAAATGACATACATTCTTCTTTTTGTCTCAATTATTTTAATTAAAAAAATGTTTTTTTGAACACCCTGTATAAATAATGATGTTAATGTTTATATTAGCGAATAGAAGTAGTAGTAGAATTGAATGCTTTCAAATGACTATCACATGACCCCTATTCTCATTTAAAAAAGAATCGATTACGTCATCACGCCCAGATGGATGACGTCACTAGTATGATATATATGCCAAAAAAATTGTAATTTAAAAATAAACATCGACCTTTTCTTAGATTTTTCCTTAAAGTCGCCGGTTTACGAAATAACGAATTTATGCGTTACTTTATGGACGCACTGTATTTTCATAGCGCCATAAAGTTGACGTGTTCGGCAAAATGACGTATATTTAAAAAAACATTTATAATTAGCTATTCTAAATGGTAAATAAACCACAATTTAACTAAAATATGATATTATTTCGTTTCTCGACGTTTCGACGTCCATTTCGGACGTCGTTGTCAAAATACAAAATATTAATAAATTACTGTTGTTCTGAAGATATTTCCTTGTCGCATTTTTGCAACTAATTATTTTTAATGGGAAATAAGCCACAATTTTACTAAAAAAATGATTTTATTAACGCTTCGACGTCCAAATCGGATGCCGTTGTCAAAGTACAAAAATATTATTATTAAACAAAAATGTTGTTGCTTAGTAAAAAATTCTTCTGATAATTTATTTAATTTGACTCATTTATATCGGCAGTTCTGACATATATTATACATTTTAAAGTATAAGCACAGAATAACTAACCATACAGAAGCGAAACTCAGTCCAAAAACGGTTACATAAATTTCATGCTCATGTGTCACGTAACTGGTGCAACCTCACTTTTACGACTGACAGTGACAGTTGTTTATAGTTAAATTTCATATTTGTATAATGTTTCAATTTATATTCAATTTATTTTTCTAGTTAACTTTTATATTTCATATTTAATTAATAACTATTTGTCAAAAATATTTCATCATTTGGAATAGTCTATTCCTTAGAACTTTAAGCTCTATTCTGTAACTGGTGCACAAGGTCAAATATTTCGGTCCCAACAAAATCAATGGAAGCGACAGTCAGATTTGCTTCTGTGTGGTTAGTTATTCTGTGGTATAAGATTTTAAATTGGTATTGCCAATATTTATGAGTTGCTATTTTATTTATTAATAAATTAAACAAAATTGTTGTTGCTTAGTAAAAAATTCTAATAATTTAATTTAATTATGATTAAATTTAAATATGATTTACTATGGAATCTCTATCGCGACAATTTTACTGTCACCGTTGCATTTGGTTGTCTTTTTAAAGACAGATCACATGCTATGATTTTTTGTGACGGATATTTTTGAGTTGGGGTTGATTTCATGTAATTGAATGAATTATTTTTCAGTAAAGTCGTCCCAGGAACGCAATCTATAAAAATATTGGCAATATCATTTTAAAGTCTTCTACTTTAAAGTTTAAATGTATAATATATATGTCTGAATTGCCGATATAAATGAGTCAGATTAAATTAAATTATTAGGAGAATTTTTACTAAGCAACAATATTTTTGCTTAATTTATTATTATTTTGTATTTTGACAACGACGTCCGATTTGGAAGTCGAAATAATAATAATTTTTTAGTTAAATTACGGCTTATTTCCTACCTAATTAGAGGTAATAGCTTCAGAACAACAATACGATTTATAATCTCTCATTAAAATATTATAATCAGATAATTAAAAATGCGGAGGAAAAACATTAGATAAACATTATGGGACCATTATGGGATGGCTAGATAAACATTATGGGACCAATGCTCCTACGGTCTATACTGGCAAATTTTTGTCCCGTGAAATATCGTAATAGCCATATATCTACATTGGCTGAACCAAGTACTGGAAGGCCGTCCGATGCAGTTACACCGGAAAATGTGAAGAAAGTCTACGAAATGGTTCTAGCTCATCGTAAGGTGAGGGTGCGTGAATTAGCAGAGGCCACAAGAATTAGTAAAGAGCCCATTAGTCATATTTTGAACGCAGTTTTAAATATGAAAAAATTATCTTGCCGATGGGTGCCGCGTTTGCTGACCATTGACCAAAACAAGATTGTGTGACAACTTCTCAGCAGTGTTTTGACCTCATAAAGCGCACTTAGTTGGATTTTTGGCGTTGATTTGTAATCTCTGATGAAACCTGAATATATGCCTATACATCGTTATACAGAATGAATGCAAGGCAGTTGACTGAAGCCGGAAAAGTGTTACGAAGCGGCCAAAAGTCAATCAATGGGTCAGAAAGGTTATGACCATAGTATTTTGGGATTGCAAAGGAACAAATTTCAGACAAACTGAAACAAGAACACAGAGAGAAACGACGTCATATTATGTAGAAGAAAAAAACTATTGTGTATCCAAGACAATTTAACAAATAAGACAATAACAAACATCGATTTAAAAGAGCATAATGGCAATGGCAAAAATTCATGAGTTTTGGCTCCGAATTGCTTTCTCATATGGCTTATTCTCCGGATTTGGCCCCCTCCAATCATTATGTGTTTCGAAATCTGAAAAAATGTCATGTAGGTAAAAAATTCGAATGAAAAGATAACTTATGAAACAAACACCTAGTGTTTACACCATCTAGTAATTTAAAATTAGTGTTATTACCAATATTTAGTAACATTTTCTGATATTTCTCTGACTAGATTTCCCAATTTCTAGATTCGATTTAATATAAACCAAAATTTAATTAGGCAAGCATGTTTAAGATCACTGTCTATTACAAATTCCACTTTAAGCTGTGCCGAACCCCGTTCAACTTAACTTAATTTTACCTTTCTGAGCTGATTTGTATTCTGTTGTGTCTGCAAAAACAAAGCTAAATTTACTTCTTAATATCCTTTAAAAGCGAGTTACTAATAACTTATTATAGTCCTGTATTCCGCATACCAAATAAAAGAATATTAATAGTAAGATGAAAATTTGTTCATAGCTTAACGGTGTCTAGTCAGACAAACTTTGATGTACTGGAATACTGGAACAGGGGAATCTCTAATTGTAGAACGTGATAAACGTGTCCTGACAAGTTTATGATTGTGAAACTAGCAGGCTGTTTTTAAGCTTATTCAATAGCCAACGTTATATTATAATATATGAAAAAATGTTTGTCCAACAAAAATGTTGGGCATTTTAACCAGTCCGACACGTACAACATGTCAAATGACAGGAATTATGTTGGTGATAAATCTATCTAATCAGCCCTAAACATCCTTCCTTGGATATAGGCCTCCTCTTCCTTCTTCCATACCTCTCTATCTTGGGCCGTTTGCATCCATTTTGACCCAGTGTGTTTCTTCAGGTCAGTGGCGTGCTGGAACTTTTCAAGCGGCCCGGTGATTTTATAGAAAAGCGGCCTCCCATCCTTATTTTATCTTCTATTATCAGAATTTGTATTTCTAATTTATAAGACAAAAATACTTTTTCTTCTTCTTCTTTTTCTTCTATTTGTTTAAACATGACTGTCTGTTTGTTTTTTCAATGCGACTCTAGTAAGTTGCCATTCCATCGTTTTTGTGGTCTTCTCACTGATCGTCTTCCTATTGGGGAACCGTCTCTCGCTGTCCTTACTACTCTATTTGTTGTCATTCGGCGTATGTGGTCATTCCATTCTATTCTTCTGTTTCTTATCCAGTTATTAATATTGCCCACCTTGAATTTCCGCTGTATATCTGTACTTCTAGCTCTGTGTCCCATATAGTCTTACCATCGATTTTTCGAAGGGTTTTTTGTCCTCTCTGTGTCGGGTCATGTTTCTGCGGCGTATGTCATTATTGGTCTTATGACTGTTTTGTAAATTCTGCCTTTCATTTCTTTTCCGATATTCTTATTTCTCCATATTGTGTCATTCAGACAACCTACCGCTCTGTTTGTTCTATTCACTTGATCTTCCACTTCTGTTTAGACCCTTTCGTAGCTAGATAGTGTGATGTCTAGTTATTAAAACTCCATCACTTGTTCTATTAGCCCTCCAGCTCCAATTTACATATTATTTAATTTGCTGTTATAACCATGCATTTAGTCTTTTTTGGGGAAATTAACATGTTAAATTTTCTGGCGGTTATGTTAAATTGGTGCAGCATACGTTGTAAGAAATGTTTGATCTCCTGCGAAGAGTTGAGTACGAAAGCAGTAAAGTGGGTCTGAAAATCAATAAAGCTAAGACAAAAATAATGGTGGTCGACAGATTCGACACTTTTTCTTCTTCTTCTTCGTCTAGCCATTCACTTCAACATCTGAACATAAGCCTCTTCAAGTCTTCCTTTCCATTGTTTTTTGTTGTACGCTACTTGTAGCCAATTTTTCCCGGCAGTTCGTTTCAGATCATCTGTCCATCTCATAGGAGGTCTGCCTCTGGGTCTTTTATGTTCGTATGGTCTCCAGGTTAGAATTCTTCTGTACCATTTGTTAAGATCGCTCCTAGCTACATGTCCAGCGTATTCCCATTTCAATTTTAGTGATTTTTGAACCACCTCGGTGACTTTGGTTTTCTGTCTTATCCATGTGTTTGTTCTCCTGTCCTTAAGTGATATGCCAAGCATTGCTCAGATTCGACACTATTCAACTGATTAACATGTTACAGGAATACCAAATAGTAAACACCTTTGTCTATCTCGGGTCTAGCAGTACAACTAACGATGGTAACTGTGAAGCAAAAGTTAGGAGACGTATTGGTATTGCAAAAAATGCGATAAGTCGTCTAACTAAAGTTTGTAAAGACAGATCTATCTCTCAAAATATCAAAATGAGACTGGTGAATGCCCTTGTATTCTCAATATTTCTATACGGGGCAGAGACTTGGACTCTTCGAGTCCAAGTGTGGTGCTTTTGAGAGCGAATGCCTTTGAGATGTGGTGCTGGAGAAGAATGCTGCGCATACCTTGGACAGCTCATAGGAGAAACGTTTCCATTCTAAACCAACTCGAAATTAAAAAAAAGTCTGCCCACAATATGTCTGTAACGAATTCTGCAAGTCTTCGGTCATGTTGTCCACAGAGGTGACGATAGTTTGGAGATTTTAATTGTTTCTGGAAACGTTCCGGGCAGAAGATCAAGAGGACGATCACCAACTAGATGGTCCGACCAAATTAAGAATTCAGCTGGAAAGTCATTCTGCAAAGCACTTAGAGCAGCTGAATATAGATACCAATGGAATAAAATTGTGAGGAATATTGGAAGAAATCACGATCCTCAGTAATGGGGAAACGACAAGAGAGAGAGAGAGATACGCTGTAAATCATCTTCACTTTATACAGGGTGTCCCGAAAAGATTGGTCATAAATTATACCACACATTCTGGGGTCAAAAATAGTTCGATTAAACCTAACTTACCTTAGTACAAATGTGCTCACAAAAAAAGTTACAGCCCTTTGAAGTTACAAAATGAAGATCGATTTTTTTTTCAATATGTCGAAAACTATTAGAGATTTTTTATTGAAAATAGATATGTATCATTCTTATGGCAGGATCATCTTAAAACAAAATTATTGTGAAATTTGTCCACCCCCTAAAAATTTTATGGGGGTTTTGTTCCATTAAACCCCCCCCAAACTTTTCTGTACGTTCCAATTAATTAATTATTGTGATACCATTAGATAAACACAACGCTTTTAAAACTTTTTTCCCTCTTAGTATTTTTTCGATAAGCCAAGTTTAAGGGAACAAAACCCCCATAAAACTTTTATGGGGTGCACAAATTTCACTTTAATTTTTTTTTAAGATTTTGCTGCCATAAGAACTCCACATGTTCATTTTCAATAAAACAGCTCTAAAAGTTTTCGATATATGAAAAAAAATCGATTTTCATTTTGTAACTTCAAAGGGCTGTAACTTTTTTTGTGTGCATTATTGTATATAGGTAAGTCAGGTTCAATCAATCTATTTTTGACCACAGAATCTCTGGTATAATTTATGACCAATCTTTTCGGGACACCCTGTATATTTCTAATGGATCTATCCTCGCTAATTTCAAGATAACCGCGATACATCGCCTGGTTTTGTCCACTCAGCAAAACCGAAAACATCCAAAAATACTTAACGAACATTTCCCAGGAACACATATTATCTAAAAAAATATATACAATTGCTGAGTCGTATTTTGTGTAAAAGTCTGTGTTTATATTATCAGCCAAATAATACCTATTCATGGCTCAATTGAACGTCTTAATTTTAACCGTTTTGAAATACAGGGTGTGTATAAAACAAACAACTGCAACAAATGCAATATTATTCAAATGGCTCGAACACTATGTATGGAAATAAAATATTTTTGAAATGTTCTGTTAATATCATTCGATTAGAAAATAAAAAATTTTTGTTACATCCAAAATTTTTTGCGAAAAAAACTTATTTGACCGGCCTCAATAGGCCGCGGCCTCTCGGTGATTGCACCGATTCATTTATATGGCCAGCACGCCACTGCTTCAGGTCATCTGACCATCGCATCTGTGGCCTTCCTCTTTTTCGTTTGTGGTTCCACGTTCTCCAATGTATAATCATCTTAGTCCATCTTTCATCATTCTGCCGTAGGGTGTGTCCGGCGAACTTCCATTTAAGCTTTGCTACTTGGGTAGAGACATCTTTCACTTTTGTTTTGTTACGGATCCATTCGTTTCTTTTCCTGTCTGATAGTTTAATGTTCAGCACTTGTCTTTCCATGGCTCTCTCTGTCTTTGCTATTTTTTCCATATTCTCTTTTGCAAACGTCCATGTCTGAGAGCCATATTTATATTAAAACAGGGAGTATACATTGATTGAAGACTCTTGTTTTTAGGTATTGCGGGTATTTTCTGTTTTTTAGAATATAAGACAGTTTTCCGAATGATGCCCAGGCCAATCTTATTCTTCTCTTTATTTCTTCGGTCTGACTTTCTTTATTTAATCTAGTGATTTGTCCTAGATATATACACTCTTTTACTTGTTCTATTCTTCTTTGTGCCACTGTAATTACTAGTTTTTCTTGTTGATCGGTCATGGTTTTTGTTTTACTTTAATTCATCTTCAGTCCTATCGTTGTCGATTCTCTATCTAGTTCTTCCATCACTCTTTGTAATTCTTCACTTCTTTCTGCTATTAATACAATATCATCAGCATATTGTAAGTGATTCAGATATTGCCCGTTTATGTTTATACCCAAGCCATCCCAGTGCAGTTGTTTGAACACATCTTCTAGCGCTTGGTTGAATAGCTTGGGCGAGATGGTATCTCCTTGTCTTACTCCTCGGTTTATTTTAATAGGCTCCGTTTGTTTCATTAGCTTAATAGTTGTTGTTGCCTTATTATACATATTTGTAATTAAGTCGGTATATCTGTAGTCTATTCTGCTGTTTTTTAGGGAATTCTATACTACCCAGTGTTCCACACTATCAAATGCTTTTTCGAAGTCAATAAATGCCATGTATAGCGGGATATGATATTCGTTAGATTTTTCGATCAATATCTTCATCGTTTAAAGGTGGTCACCTGCACTGAAGCTCTTTCTAAATCCGGCTTGTTCTCTTGCCTGGTATCCATCTAATTTAGCTGTTAATCTGTTTGTTAATATCTTGGTTAATAGTTTGTACATCACATTTAGTAAAGTTATGGGTCTGTAATTCTTTAGATCCTTTTTATCTCCTTTCTTAAATAGTAACAATGTTACTGCTTCGTTCCAAGTGTTGGGTATTTGTTTTGTCATTAATATTTTATTCATAAGTTTGTACAAAACTTCTCTAGTTGTTTTTCCACCATTTTTACAGTTATCCCGTCTTTTCCTGGCGATTTATTATTCTTCATCTCCTTGAGTGCTCTTTTTATCTCATTCTTACTGATTTCTGGTTGTAAGTCGGAATTGACATTTTTTATTTTTATTTGTAGTTGCTTAAGGATTTCTTGTGTTGGTTTCTGTTTTGTATTGTAGAGGTTTTTATAATATTCTTGTGTTATTTGTATAATTTCTTCTATATTATTGGAATCTATGCCTTCTTTGTTCTTTCTACTATTAATCTGTATGCTTCCAAGCTGTGGTTTTAAGCACTTCATATTTTTATTTTGTTTAATGGGTTTTTCTATTTTTTCTTCCTGTACTTTCCTTTGACTTTCCTTGACGTTCCTTCTAATAGCTTTGTTTACCTCTTTGTAATCTACTGTGTTTCTCTTATCTTGTTCTTTTAATGTTTTTCTTTTGCTCATGAGGTTTTTTGTTTCATGGGATATATAGTTTTCATTTTTTATTCTTGTTTGTGCTACCTCTTTTCCCGCCTTTGCTAATGTATCGGTTAATAGCTGATTTATTTCATCGATATATTTATTTTCCAAATCTCTAGTGGCCGGTATACATTCCCTTATTTTTTGTTTGTATTCCTCTTTTGCTTTCTTAAGTTTTCCCATATCTAGTTTTGATCTATTTTTCATTTTCTTTTTTGTTTCGAATTGGCTATTAATGCTGAGTTTGGCTCTGACAAATCTATGATCACTAACGGTTGAAAAACGATTCAATACTGTAACAATTTTGATGATGGCTTCTTGTGTTGTAAGGATGTAATCTATTTCGTTTTTAGTATTGCCGTTGGGACTTATCCATGTCCACTTTCTTTGCGGTTTTTTGTTAAAAAACGAGTTCATAGCAAAAAGTTGTCTCTCGTCCAAATAGGTCATTAATGTATGTCCTCTATTATTTCTTTCGCCGTGGTGATAAATAGCAGTCTAATTTTTGCATTAGAGTTTAATGAAGGGGTAAAAAATCAATTGGAAGTTCTGTCCGACAAAATTCATGGGAAGTTTTCGTAGTCCTACGTTAGAAACTGTCTATATCTTACAGGTTTCGAACGTCAGACTACAAAAACTTTCCCTGAATTTTGTCGGACAGAACTTCCAATTGATTTCTTATCCTTTTATTAAACTCTTATGCAAAAATCAGACTCCTATTTCTCACTAACATAATTCCTGTCATGTGACATGCTCTTCGTGTCGGACTGTTTAAAATGCTTATAGTTTTTGTCGGACACACATTTTTTCATATATTATGTAACGTTGGCTATTGAATACACTTAAAAACAGCCTGCTAGTTTTCACAATCATAAACTTGTCTGCATGACACGTTTATCACCTTCCACAATTAAAGATCCCCCTCTTCCAATGTTCCCATCCCATACATCAAAGTTAGTCCAATTCGACACCGTTAAGCTACGAAGAAATTTTCATCTTGCTATTAATAATCTTTTATTTGGTACGCTGGATTCAGAGATATTGTAGATCTAGACATGGTTTTTATCATTTTATATGTATGTTGATAATTTTTCGATTTATTTTGGACATGAATAAAATATCGTAAGAATAATTAGGATTTAACTACTCTAATTAAACTTATATTTCAGTTTTAAATCAAATAAAAAAATGTTTTATATATCTAAAAAAAATTTTGGTTTCCTAGATAGCTGTGGAATATATTTATCTATGACAAAGATAATCACAAAGTTTTACTTTTAGATTAAATTGATACTACTATTGAAAATAACTAACACAATTATTTTTAGTTTATAAAGACTTTCTATTAAAACTGAAATATTTGATTAAAACAGTTAAATTTCTGCCAATACAAAATCTTTCTAACTTATTGTCATACTTTCTTCATTTAGTTTTCCAATTGACTAATGAAATGACTTGTTAATATTTACTAGAATAAATAAAATTTCAAGTTTAATCTGTTTTGATTTTGACCCAGAATAAAACTGAATATAATTTAAAATAAACGTTGTCAAAGGAGCTCGTGTATGCTTGCTAGATCCACCATCGGCAACTCCCCAGGTCACCAAAAATGTAGGATAGGGGTATATGTGAATATATGTGTATATGTGACTGCCTCCAGATATGGGTGGTACCGAGGAAAAGAAATACTCGGGATGAACTAAAATTAACACATGGAAATGGGAAGCAGCATTTTCATTACTATATTAAGACGGAGAAGAATCCTTTGGAAAAGTTTTAGGCGACAATTACCATAATTAGGTTGATATTGCTAAAACACTGCGATGGGGAAGGCAATGAAAAACCGCCCTTGTAAAGTCATCATATCATAAATATCGATTAGTGAAACAAATTATATTACTAATCGTGGATTGTGAAACTCAAGATCTGACAGGGAAAGGAATACACAATTAACCACAAGGCTTCCCAAGTCGCTAACCAACGAAATCTCTGCGAAGAAAACATCACCAGATTAAGATAAAAATAAAGAACCTATGTAGAATAGCTACATTGAATGTAACAACTTTATATGAAGCCGGTAAAATCAAGACCAAATGCTTCCAAATGGAGAACAAATAATTATAAAAGAAGATATTAGTAAGTGTGTCACTTAGTTCATCCCAAAATCAGATAGAGTAATTTTGATACAGCTGAATGCGATTTGTAAATATAAATATAAGTAATTGATGGATTCGACCGTTACTTGATGGAAGTTCATTTTATCTAACAATAAAACACTGAAAACGTTTGTTTTCTATACTTCCACAAAATTTATTATATCTAAGTGACTACAGCTGTTTCGGCGGAGTGCCTTTCTCAAGTAATATAGTTTACAATGTGTTTGCCTTTTTAATCTTCAACTGAAGAGGTTGAGGAGTGGGGAGCTATTTGTCTCGAGTTGGTCATTCAGAATTATATCTGTATTTTTCAGTTTATTAATTTCCATAGATTCTAAAAAAGATAGCTTAAGGCCTTTATTTTGAATATGTAGAATTTGAAACTCTTCATTGAAAGAATGATTATGATCTAGAAGGTGAAGTGCGTATGTAGAAGTGTCTGTTTTTCTGTTGTTGAATGCCCTTTTGTGTTCTGCTATCCGTTTGTCAAAAGTTCTGCCAGTTTGACCGATGTACGTTTTCGGACAGTCACCACAAGTTAGTTTGTACACACCACTCTGTAGTTGCTTTCTAGACTACACAACAAACATGAGTTCTCCGTATATCATAAACCTACCCATACTGACACAACTATACACAATTCATCATCCCATCCTACACAACACAAATTAGCAGCCTACCATAGCATGATACATAGACTGACAGAAATTCCCATGACAAAAAATAACTTCGAAATAGAACTAAACATCATTAAACAAATAGCAGTAAACAACGGCTATAACGAACAAACAGTTAACAAAATTTTAAACCAAAAACTCCATAAGAAAGCCCTGAAATTAGTGTATCCACCACCACAGAAAGAACCCAGTACCTTCTGCTCTCTCACATATACTGGCAAAATAACAACAACAATAGCCAGATACATAAAAAAGAAAGGAATAACACCAGCTTTCAGAACTAACAAAAACTTAAGCAAATATATTAAGAACAATAAAAGCCGAAAGAGAAAGCAACTACAGAGTGGTGTGTACAAACTAACTTGTGGTGACTGTCCGAAAACGTACATCGGTCAAACTGGCAGAACTTTTGACAAACGGATAGCAGAACACAAAAGGGCATTCAACAACAGAAAAACAGACACTTCTACATACGCACTTCACCTTCTAGATCATAATCATTCTTTCAATGAAGAGTTTCAAATTCTACCTATTCACAATAAAGGCCTTAAGCTATCTTTTTTAGAATCTATGGAAATTAATAAACTGAAAAATACAGATATAATTCTGAATGACCAACTCGAGACAAATAGCTCCCCACTCCTCAACCTCTTCAGTTGAAGATTAAAAAGGCAAACACATTGTAAACTATATTACTTGAGAAAGGCACTCCGCCGAAACAGCTGTAGTCACTTAGATATAATAAATTTTGTGGAAGTATAGAAAACAAACGTTTTCAGTGTTTTATTGTTAGATAAATATAAGTTTATGCTCCCACCGCTGACGCAGATGAGCAGATATTTGAAGAATTCTGTTACTACATAAAAGAATGACAAAGAAATACGAAGCAATATCTAATAATTTTGGGAGACTTTGACGCTAAAGTTGTACAAAAGATAACGCAAAACATCAATGGAAACTTTTGAACTTAGAGAAAAATCAAGAGGTGACGTCTAATTAAATTTTGACAACAAAATAACCTCGTCATTGCAAATACCTGGTTTCCAGAAAGGCGACTGTATACGTGGAAATCCCCTCAACATGAACAACAAGGTAGAATAATACGGAATCCAATAAATAGGTACCATCAAAATTCTTTTACCTCTTACTGTCTTTCTTGGCTTGCATACTTGTGCATCTGTCAGTACATTTGATTGACTTGCAGCTCGTCTTGCGCTAAGCAATGCTGCAACACTGAAAACCCAAAAATGTTGCCTTGATTTACCAAATATATATTTATATAGTGAGTATACACCCCGATATGGGGCTAAGTCGCGAAAGCTTTCTAGATCTTTGTTTCTTGAGAGGATCAGTCCCTTTTGCTTATGTTATCTTCTTAACGATTTCTCTCCATTTTTTCCTATCCCTAGTTTTGCTCCGCCATTTTCTGAGTCCTGCGTTTTTTAAGTATTCTTCAACTTCTTGCAACCATTTTGATCTTGGTCTTTCTCTTTTCTTTCTTCCTCCTGGATTCCATTCTATCATAGCATATGCCACTGCTTCATCTCCTGCGCACCAGATGTGACCTAACCATCTAACTATGCATTGCTATATTTTGGTCCCGATATCTTCTTTCAGTACTCTCCTAATCTCTGCATTGGTTCGGCTTCTATATTCATTTTCCTCTGCTCTGATTGATCCCAGTATGGTTCTCATGATCTTCCTCACCACTATTCTTAAGTTTTCTCCATCTTTTTTAGTCATCGTCATTGTTTCTGCTGCGTACAATAATATTGGTCTAATTAGGGTGGTATACATTCTCATCTTGGTTTTAATAGTCAGTATTTTGCTTTTAAGTAGTGTTTTATTTGCAAAATATGCTTTATTCGCTGCCAATATTGTTTCCTTTATTTTTGGTATTGTTTCACCCGTTTTGCTTATTGTCACTCCCAGGTATTTGAAATATTATACATCTTGAAACTCTGAATTTCCTATTTTGATTTTTCCTTTTATTGCTGTTTTCCCTAGTCTTAATATTTTTGTCTTTTCTTCATTTAATCTGAGTCCCATTGCCTCCCCTTTCTCTTTTATTTCTTCTAGCATTTCTTTCATTATGTTTCTATTCTTTGCAATAATAACAATGTCGTCTGCGTAGGCGATTATTTGTCCACCTCTTGTTCTTAGGTTCCTTTTGTTTATATTTCGTAGTACATATTCTAAAGCTAGATTGAACAGTGTCGTGGATAACGCATCTCCTTGCTTCACTCCTTTATTTATAATGAATTAATCTGTCTCGCCTCTTTGCGTCTTTATGCTAATTTTGGTAGTTCTCATTTTCATATTTATTAATTTTCTGAGTTTATGTGGGATTTTTAATTTTTCCAGGGCGATCATTAGTTCTTTTCTCTTAGTCGAATCAAATGACTGTTTGAAGTCGATGAATAGCATTTCTAAATCTAGTTTGTATTCATTTGCTTTTTCCATTATTTGTTTTATCATGTGTATAGCATCTATTGTCGATCTTCCTTCTGTTAATCCACATTGGTATTGTCCCACTCTCTTCTTCGTGATCTTTTACAATCTTTTTCTTATTATTGAAGTCAATATTTTATACCTTGTGCTTAGTAATGTTATTCATCTATTAGACCAGGGCGCATCTGTAAAAATATTAGTACATTTGGACGTTGAGAGGTGACTCAAATTTTTTTGCAGAAATTGCTTGAAATAAATTAAATAATATTATTTGAGTTATCCTCCCTCTCAAAAAGGTCCGGAACATTGTTTAAATAATCAAAATGTCAAAAAATGAAGGAAAAATTCGATTTTTTTCTTCGTTTTTTGATTATAACTTTAAGAGTATTCATTTTCGAGAAAAGTTGTATTGACATAAAAGTTGTGTAATTAAATTTCCTACAATATAGAGTTGGTTGAAAATTTAAAAAATAGTCACCCTTGTTGCAAAATAGCAATAATTGGGAAAAAAACTATACAAAAACAAGTATTCGCATTTTACGTTTTTCAACCATTTATGCTAAACTTAGGACCTTCAAATTTCACCCAGAAAAACTATATGATACAGTTAAACAATACTGTAAATTTCATTAAGATCGTTTTAAAAGATTTTGCAAAATAAATTTTGCAATCCAGCTTACGCAAAAAAAATTCATTTTTTCAAACTGTTACAGGACTGAAAATAAAGCAGATAGCAAGTTGAATTTTTTTTGCTCATAGAAGTGTACCGTACCTTTCATTTTCAATTTGCAAAACTAAAATCGATTAACCACCACGGTGTCAGGAATTTTTTAAAAATAAACATTAATTATTGGTGTTGCGCGCAGGACACCGGATAGTTTGCTTTGATTGGGCATTCCAATGACCTTTGATAATTATTGATACATTTTAATTTTTATTACATTTCGATATAAATAAATAAATTTGTTTATTGCAAAATAAAAACCCATACTCTATCCTTTGAAATAACAATTTTTTTAGCAAAAACTTTCTTTGTTAATTTTTTAATATTTTTAAACATATACAATTGTTTAAACAATATTTCACAAACAATAATAAAATTAGTTTGATTTTTGTGGAATTAAAATATTAAAATACAACAAAATATAGAGTAAGAAAATAATATATTAGATGAAGATTGGAAGAAATTTTGGTGGAAATCAACTTCATGTGAATCGAACACCGCTGTCCTGCGCGTAGCACCAATAATTAATGTTTATTTAAAAAAATTCCTGACGCCGTGGTAGTTAATCGATTTTAATTTTGCAAATTGCAAATGAAAGGTACAGTTCACTTATATATGCAAAAAAATTTCAACTTGCTATCTGCTTTATTTTTAGTCCTGTAACATTTTGAAAAAATGAATTGTTTTTGCGAAAGCTGGATTGCAAAATTTATTTTGCAAAATCTGTTACACCGATCTTAATGAAATTTTCAGTATTGTTTTACTGTATCATACAGTTTTTCCGGGTGAAATATGAAGGTCATAAGTGTAGCATAAATGGTTGAAAAACGTAAAATGCGAATACTTGTTTTTGTATGGTTCTTTTCGCAATTATTGCTATTTTTCAACAAGGATGACAATTTTTTTAACTTCTAGCTAATTTTATATTGTAGGAAATTTAATTACGCAACTTTTATGTCAGTACATCTCTTCTGGTAAATGAATACTTTTAAAGTTATAATCAAAAAACGAAGAAAAAAATCGAATTTTTCCTTCATTTTTTGACATTTTAATTATTTAAACAATGTTCCGGACCTTTTTGAGAGGAAGGATAACTCAAATATTTTTATTTGAGTTATTTTCAAGCCATTTCTGCAAAAAAATTTGAGTCACCTCTCAACGTCCATCTCAAAACAGATGGGCCCTGGACTATATACTTTTCACAAATTTGTTGGTCTTCCTTTTAATGTATTGTTATTACCTGCCCTATCTCCCAGTCCACCGGCATCTTCTCTTCCTTCCATATATTTTTCAATAGTGATAATATTTTTTCCTTCAGTTCCTTTCCTCCATATTTTATAAGTTCCATGTTAATTTCGTCTTTTCCTGGAGCTTTTCCATTTTTGCTCTTCTGTATTACTTCCTCGAGTTCATCTATTGTTGGCTCTTTTGAGACTTCAATGTGTATTTCGTCTGCTTCTTCGTCCACTGTTTCCTCTTCCTCATTCATTTATTCTCCATTATATTCCTCCGTAAAGAGTTCTCTGTAGTGATCTGCGCATACCAGCTTATATTCATTGTCTTCTACTATGACTTCCCTCTTTATTTTTTATTCCATTTGTTTTACCTTTGTATTTTGTGGTTTGTTCTTTAATATTTTTATAGAAATGTTTCGTGTTTCTATTTGCTCTTTCCTGTTCTATTTCTTGCATCTTTTCATCTAACCATCTTCTTTTATTTTGTCTTATAATTTTCTTAGCGTCCTTTCTTAATTTTTCATAACTTTCTCTGTCTTCCTCTTTATCCGTTCTCAGCCATTTAATTCTTGCTTGCACCTTTTTTGCTGTTAGTTCTTGACATTTGTTTTTATACCATTCCTTTTTTGTTTTCTTCTGGTGTTTTTCTACCTGCTTCTCTGCAGCTTCTTCTATTGACTTTTTGATCATGTCCCATTCTGATTTGATGTCCCCTGCTTTATATTTCTCTCTTATTTTCATTGTTGCTTCTTATTCATATTTTTTTCTAATATCTGCATTGTGCAATTTATTGACTTTTCATTTTTTCTGTTGATTTTTGTGTTTCGTTTGGATTTTAACTCTTTGTCATATGGTGACTGTGACTATATAGTGGTCTGAATCCGCACACGCACCTCTGAATGTTCTCACGTCCTTCATTGATGATTGTTTTCTTTGATTATTAGTATGTGATCAATTTGGCTACACGTTTTCTGATCAGGTGACCTCCATGTTACTTTACGCATTTTAGGGCGTTCAAATTTTGTTGAGCTTATTATCATGTTTGTTCTTGTTGCTAGGTTACATAGTCTTAGACCATTATCACTAGTATTTTTGTGTACGGTGTGCTTTCCTGCAATTTGCTGTAAAAATCCTCTTTTCCAATCTGTGCATTGAGGTCTCCTAGTATAATTATAACATCTTCTTTGGGTATTTTTTCCATCTCTTCTTCTATCTTATCATAAAATTTTTCTTTATCGCTTGTTTGCTTGTATTGCTTGTTTCTGTAGGTGCGTATAGGTTTAATAGTGATATTATATTGAATGGTTTATTATTTATTCTTACATACGCAATTCTTTCACATATCGGTTTAAAGTTTATGACTTTTTCTCTTAGCTGTCCTAGAATCATGAATCTAACTCCTTTTTGTCCTTGCTTCTTTCCTCCTGAGTATAATATTGAAAAGTCTTGTTTATCAATCTGTCCTTGTCCCTCCCACCGTATCTCTTGCAGTGCTGCAATATCTATTTTATACTTTGCTAGTTCTTTGCTTATTTCCAGCATTTTGCCTGGTGCCAACATCGTTTTTATATTCCATGTGCTTATTTTCAGTTCTTTATGTTTTTTATTTTTTTGCTTTCGTCTTTTTTTTGTTTCTTTGCCTGCTCTTATTTATTTCTTTTTTGTGATACATCAATTTATCTGCAACCATTTCCCTTTTATTTGCCTCGTCCGTCGCCAAATAAGTTTTGTATTGTATTCCCTTATCACTTGCTAGTTTTACGAAACGTTTTGAAAAACCCCCAACTGATTCTTGTTATTATTCTATTTCCACTCCCGTCCTTCTCTATTATCAGTTTATTGTGCTTAATTTGGACACGTTTTCCTTTCTTTATTTCATCATTTGCTATTTTAACTATTTATTTTTGTATTTGTAATTCCTTTTTCGTTAAATCATTGTTTATATATATTCTTTCTTCTTTCACTTCCTTAAGTTTTCTTTTATTTTCCATTACTTTTATTTTTTCCTCTTTGTTTGGCAATCCGACTAAACATGTTTTGTTTCCTAATTTCACAGCTTCTTCTATCTTTATATTAATATTTAGTTCTTATTCATCAAGTTCTCCATTCTTTATTTTAGTAACCTTCTATCTCCCGTATCTATTGTCATTCGATATACTATAACATTATTTTCTTTTCGTGCTTTATCGATCATTTCAAGGCGCACTTTTACATCTTCCAGTTCCTTTTTCATATGTTTTTTTGCTATTCGCACTTCACTATTCTCTTGTATTAATTCTTCTAATTCAATTCGGAGTTCCCTCATTTCTTCTCTGTATTGCCCTTGCTCCTCTTTAATTTCTTTTACGTGAATTTTCAGATCTTGTGTCTCTTTCGTTAAGATTGCCATCATATTTAATATTTGGCCTATTTTGCATTCCTCTGTGTTCTTTTTATATGGGGTTCTTTATACTTTTTTGCTTTTCGAAAAAGACTGCTCCTCATTTTCTCTATATCTTTTCCGATTATCGTCGGATGTGTAATCGTCGGGGTTCATTTTCTTACCGAAATTACTCGCGATAAAATCACCCTCCCCACTCAACACGTCGGAGGAAGATGATTTTTCAAGCAATATGTTTCTCTTTCGAATTAAACTAAATTACTTTACGTTATTTTGGAGCAGTTTGATTCAACAGTTCCCACCTTTAACTTTCAAAATTCCAGTTTTTGGAGCTTGTAATCAACGTTCTAATATGACCGACTTTTTTAGGCTTGATGTTGAATAAAATTTTATTTGGTGTTTTAAGTTTATAATATATTTTATTTAATATTATTGTACTTACAGTCTGTTTCAAAAGTTTATTTCTATAACTTCACTTAACACTGATCGTCTTTGATACACTGTAACTAAAATCACTCTAGAAACTATTTCTTATTCGCCAAAAAATTGAATTTTTAGAAAGCCTGATTTTTAACGTGCTGCTCTGCCCACACTAGAGATGGGAATCCTGATTTACCAAATAACCAGGTGAGTATTGGTTGATGTAAGTGCGGGTCGAAGTATTTTAAATTCATAAATTCATTTTGTTAATATTTAAATGAATAATCACTGCCTGTAGTTGTTCATGAGTAAGATGTTGCAATATATTTTGAACATTGGAGTTCTTTGGTAGGTACTTTTCATACTCCTAATTTTGCAATTTCGGTTCTCAGATTAAACTGCTTGCATACTCTCCTTGAAGTAAAGTGTCAAAATTTTTATTAAATAAACATAGTTTCAGAAGTCATGTATCACCTAAAATTATACTCATTTTCATAGTAGATTTTTTCATGAACAGATGAACGGATTCTGCTAATTGTTTTTTTATTTCTTTAAATCTAAGACTTTTCGTTAATAAACTGCTTTCTGGCTGCATCCCATATCTCCTGATTTTACAATATATAATCACGTAGAGACGACGAAAATAGGACCAAGCAAATAGAGGACACTTAGGCCACGCATTTACCTTCTCTTCGTCTAGGAAAAGGACCGAAAGACAGTTTCTAAATACTCAAAAACTGAGTAAAATGAAAAAGATTAAAAAGGGTTCAAGGCAGGTTTTGTTTATATTCGATTCAGAGTTGGACTACCATCTCCATATAGCAACTATTTCAGCATCCTTATGCATCATCAGTGAAGATTATGCAGTCACAACTCTGAAGGGAATAGAAACATTCTGCCTCTTTTAAGGCAAAACATCGCGATGCAATGAACCCACCTTTTGAGACGCAAATCAGCGACATCTCTCGTATTACGAGGAAAACAACGAAAAGCCCCAGATACAAAGTTTACTACTTTTTAAAAAATTAGAATAATTGAAATAAAAATATAATAAACAATATTTTAAATCTAAGATTTTTCGTTAATAAACTGATTTCTGGCTGCATCCCATATCTCCGGATTTTACAATATATAATCACGTAGAGACGACGAAAATAGAAGAAAGCAAATAGAGGACACTTAGGCCACGCATTTACCTTCTCTTCCTCTAGGAAAAGGACCGAAAGACAGTTTCTATATACTCAAAAACTGAGTAAAATGAAAAAGATTAAAAAGGGTTCAAGGCAGGTTTTGTTTATATTCGATTCAGAGTTGGACTACCATCTCCATATAGCAACTATTTCAGCATCCTTATGCATCATCAGTGAAGATTATGCAGTCACAACTCTGAAGGGAATATAAACATTCTGCCTCTTTTAAGGCAAAACATCGCGATGCAATGAACCCACCTTTTGAGACGCAAATCAGCGACATCTCTCGTATTACGAGGAAAACAACGAAAAGCCCCAGATACAAAGTTTACTACTTTTTAAACAATTAGAATAATTGAAATAAAAATATAATAAACAATATTTTAAATCTAAGACTTTTCGTTAATAAACTGCTTTCTGGCTGCATCCCATATCTCCGGATTTTACAATATATAATCACGTAGAGACGACGAAAATAGGAGAAAGCAAATAGAGGACACTTAGGCCACGCATTTACCTTCTCTTCCTCTAGGAAAAGGACCGAAAGACAGTTTCTAAATACTCAAAAACTGAGTAAAACGAAAAAGATTAACAAGGGTTCAAGGCAGGTTTTGTTTATATTCGATTCAGAGTTGGACTACCATCTCCATATAGGAACTATTTCAGCATCCTTATGCATCATCAGTGAAGATTATGCAGTCACAACTCTGAAGGGAATATAAACATTCTGCCTCTTTTAAGGCAAAACATCGCGATGCAATGAACCCACCTTTTGAGACGCAAATCAGCGACATCTCTCGTATTACGAGGAAAACAACGAAAAGCCCCAGATATAAAGTTTACTACTTTTTAAACAATTAGAATAATTGAAATAAAAATAAAATAAACAATATTTTAAATCTAAGATTTTCGTTAATAAACTGCTTTCTGGCTGCATCCCATATCTCCGGATTTTACAATATATAATCAGGTAGAGACAACGAAAATAGGAGAAAGCAAATAGAGGACACTTAGGCCACGCATTTACCTTCTCTTCGTCTAGGAACAGGACCGAAAGACAGTTTCTAAATACTCAAAAACTAAGTAAAATGAAAAAGATTAAAAAGGGTTCAAGGCAGGTTAAGTTCAAGGCGTGGCCTAAGTGTCCTCTATTTGCTTTCTCCTATTTTCGTTGTCTCTACGTGATTATATATTGTAAAATCCGGAGATATGGGATGCAGCCAGAAAGCAGTTTATTAACGAAAAGTCTTAGATTTAAAATATTGTTTATTATATTTTTATTTCAATTATTCTAATTGTTTAAAAAGTAGTAAACTTTGTATCTGGGGCTTTTCGTTGTTTTCCTCGTAATACGAGAGATGTCGCTGATTAGAGTCTCAAAAGGTGGGTTCATTGCATCGCGATGTTTTGCCTTAAAAGAGGCAGAATGTTTATATTCCCTTCAGAGTTGTGACTGCATAATCTTCACTGATGATGCATAAGGATGCTGAAATAGTTGCTATATGGAGATGGTAGTCCAACTCTGAATCGAATATAAACAAAACCTGCCTTGAACCCTTTTTAATCTTTTTCATTTTACACAGTTTTTGAGTATTTAGAAACTGTCTTTCGGTCCTGTTCCTAGACGAAGAGAAGGTAAATGCGTGGCCTAAGTGTCCTCTATTTGCTTTCTCCTATTTCCGTTGTCTCTACCTGATTATATATTGTAAAATCCGGAGATATGGGATGCAGCCAGAAAGCAGTTTATTAACGAAAAGTCTTAGATTTAAAATATTGTTTATTATATTTTTATTTCAATTATTCTAATTGTTTAAAAAGTAGTAAACTTTATATCTGGGGCTTTTCGTTGTTTTCCTCGTAATACGAGAGATGTCGCTGATTTGCGTCTCAAAAGGTGGGTTCATTGCATCGCGATGTTTTGCCTTAAAAGAAGCAGAATGTTTATATTCCTTTCAGAGTTGTGACTGCATAATCTTCACTGATGATGCATAAGTATGCTGAAATAGTTGCTATATGGAGATGGTAGTCCAACTCTGAATCGAATATAAACAAAACCTGCCTTGAACCCTTTTAATCTTTTTCATTTTACTCAGTTTTTGAGTATTTAGAAACTGTCTTTCGGTCCTTTTCCTAGAGAAAGAGAAGGTAAATGCGTGGCCTAAGTGTCCTCTATTTGCTTTCTCCTATTTTCGTCGTCTCTACGTGATTATATATTGTAAAATCCGGAGATATGGGATGCAGCCAGAAAGCAGTTTATTAACGAAAAGTCTTAGATTTAAAATATTGTTTATTATATTTTTATTTCAATTATTCTAATTGTTTAAAAAGTAGTAAACTTTGTATCTGGGGCTTTTCGTTGTTTTCCTCGTAATACGAGAGATGTCGCTGATTTGCGTCTCAAAAGGTGGGTTCATTGCATCGCGATGTTTTGCCTTAAAAGAGGCAGAATGTTTATATTCCCTTCAGAGTTGTGACTGCATAATCTTCACTGATGATGCATAAGGATGCTGAAATAGTTGCTATATGGAGATGGTAGTCCAACTCTGAATCGAATATAAACAAAACCTGCCTTGAACCCTTTTAATCTTTTTCATTTTACTCAGTTTTTGAGTATTTAGAAACTGTCTTTCGGTCCTTTTCCTAGAGAAAGAGAAGGTAAATGCGTGGCCTAAGTGCCCTCTATTTGCTTTCTCCTATTTTTTTCGTCTCTACGTGATTATATATTGTAAAATCCGGAGATATGGGATGCAGCCAGAAAGCAGTTTATTAACGAAAAGTCTTAGATTTAAAATATTGTTTATTATATTTTTATTTCAATTATTCTAATTGTTTAAAAAGTAGTAAACTTTGTATCTGGGGCTTTTCGTTGTTTTCCTCGTAATACGAGAGATGTCGCTGATTTGCGTCTCAAAAGGTGGGTTCATTGCATCGCGATGTTTTGCCTTAAAAGAGACAGAATGCTTATATTCCCTTCAGAGTTGTGACTGCATAATCTTCACTGATGATGCATAAGGATGCTGAAATATTTGCTATATGGAGATGGTAGTCCAACTCTGAATCGAATATAAACAAAACCTGCCTTGAACCCTTTTTAATCTTTAATGTTTTTTTATTATTTTAGATTTTATTTTGGTATTTACAGAATTTTTACTTAAATTTATTTTTTGTGCTTATACCGGGTGGAAGGAAAGAAATGTTTTTTTATGCTAAGTTTAAGACACCCTGTAGGGAGAAAAACCAAGTGTAAGTATATATCGAAATCGTCATGTAGTCTTATGTTTTGTGAACATTTTGTTCTTTTTTTGTTTTTCGGATATCTTTAATAACAAAGAAACTAGACGGTTTTGCTCTATAATATGTGTTTTAACTGACGACATGCGATACGTGAGGAGGTCTTATCATACACTAAGATGAAATTATTTTATATATTATAGAGCGAAAGGAACAAAGGGTGCAAAGAAAGGAAATCTGCTCAATGAACCTCTCGCTATTTAAAAAGCCTCCATGTAGACACCAAATCCGTACTTACTCTTAAGGAAAATCCTCCTTAAAACATCACAGAGCCTCCACTAGACAATTGTGTCTCTATTATGTTTCGCTGTGCACACCGCTCCCTTGGTCGAAAAATAACTCTTAAGGTGTCGACCAGAATTGTTAACGTTATATGTCTTTCCGTTTTTAAAGAATTGTTAACTGTTTTTTATTGTTAATTTATTTTTAACTCAGTTAAACACGTCATGTTAAAGAATAAAAGCGTATTTAATATTTTCTGAGTTTCTAAAGTCATCAGAGATATTAAAAAAACAAAATGTTACAATGTGTACAATACCATTTCGATGTATACCCATACTTATACGTCGTCCTCCCTACAGGATGTCTCAAACCTAATGTAAGAAAAACATTTTTTTCTTTCCCCCGGTATATGTTCAAAAAATAAGTTTGAGTAACCCGTTAATTTGTTCAAGAGAAAATCAACTATGACGGTGACCATACTTTTAAGGTGATGCATAAATTTTGAAACTATGTGTATTATACAACCATTTGCAAATAATAATAAGACATTTATAAAGAATAAGTATAAATTTTTTAAATAAAATACTGGGTATTGGTTTTTTTATTTAGCTTAAATGCCTCAAAAACTAACGCCACTCGCATGGTACAGTTGATTTCGCAATCAGGTTATAATGCGTGATTTGAGTAAATGTCTTGTTACTCACTAAAGTCGGGTACAGCTACCCAGTTAATTCGTACCCAGCTAATTCAAATAATATTGTAGTACCTTGTGACATACAGAGTTTATGTACTCAAATCAAAACAAAATTAGAGAGTGATGATACATTACTATACTGGAATTATTGATATTATAATATACTGATAATATTTATGTTAAATTAATTATGAATTCTATAAACAAAATTTTGGTCTAGCAATGGGCTATTTGGATTTATTTCCATTATTAGCGTATATTTATGGACGATTTCGACACTCTTATTTATGAAGTCTTATGGACTCATGGATCAGAGTTAATGGATACATTCCTAAATGAGTAATCAATCAATAAATAATAGTATATTATTTAATGAGCATATAATGATGGCTATTACTCACAATGATGAAGTTTGCGACACGAGCCGTAGGTGAGTGTCGTAATTTATCAGAGTAGATGCGAGTAGAATACTACACTTTTTCAACGACCTTTTTTATTTTAATTAGTAAAAAATATAATTATCAACTACTCGACATTTAATTTAAAATAATTTACCAAAGTACTTAATGCTGTTTACCCCTAGTACGTGGCTGAATAATTATTAGTTGCCTACATTTACCAAATTCTTATGTATTGTACAATTACAACAAGAAATAGTAAATCCAAGTTCTATTCGTTTCCGAAAATTTATATGCATAAGTTTGTACCTACTGTCAATGAATCTAATAGGAAATGGGTATTATCGGCGGACGTATTTAATTCTTAAAGTTTTATGTATATTTACATTTAACTGTATATAATATAATAATATAACTATATACATATAATATGTTATAACATATTTAACACAATACAACTTAAAAAATAAACACAATATTAGTTATAAATTCCAATTAACCCAAAAATTACGCTAATGTCACTGTCACTAAAATAAATGATAAACGTCAAAATTTTTAGTAAACAAGATATAGACGTAAAAAATATACTGACATTGTTACAGTTAAAATTCCTTTAAAAATTTTTCGAAGTTTATTGATATAAATAACAATAATTATTGTATTAAATAAATAAGTTTAAGTAACTTTCTTTGCAGTTTATATACGATTAATATTAAAAGTGACATGCGCCACTTGAATCTAAATTCAGCCTGTGAGTAATGACCCGTGAGTAACTTCATCCCGTGAGTAATGAATTATTACTCACGGGTAAAGTAATGGGTGTTATAAAGTGCGTTCGCGGGTACCTGTCGGCAACTAGTCGGTCACAATTCCTAACCTCAACTAACATAAATAATACCGTTAATAAATAAATATACAAGGTATGTTTACATATGTAGTATAATTTAATAATTAGTTATTAATATTAATTAAAAGTTTTAAAGTAAATAATATACCTTGTATATTTATCTATTAACGGTATTATTTATATTAGTTGAGGTTAGGAATTGTCACCGACTAGTTGCCGACAGGTACCCGCGAACACACTTCTATTAAAAATCTATTTAAAAAAAGCGAATATTGAGCATGTTATTAAACTGTCGTAGAAAAAACATAATAACACACTACCTGTTCTGGATGTTTTAATCTCAAAGTATAGTGGAAATGAGACGCATGTGTATATACAGAACCAATATACACAAAACAAATATCTAAATTACAAATCAAATCCCAAAATCAATTAAAAAAAAGAATCATTAAATCGTTAGACGATTGACCCAAACTGGGAGTTGTTTTAACGAAAATTTGTTTTTAGAAGCAAAACAGTTTAAAACAACATCTGTTTCATTGCCAAAGAAATTTCAAGAATTGATCAAACGAAGCAGAACAACTTAGAACGTGATAACATTCACAAGAAATGTTAATAAAAGTAAGAGGAAAATAACAATACCATATATAAATAGGGCAGTCAGTGAGGGTATTTGGCTCCGAATTCCAGCATACTACATCCATTTACTTGATATTTTCACATTAATTTTCACATTCATAGCTCAAGAAACAAAGTCTAACTTATGCCGATGTGCGCTTTTTACTTGGGGGGTAGTTCCCACCCCTTCTAGAAAGTGGAAATTTTTTTGGCTAAAATAGCTATAGTGGCTATAGATTTTCATTCAAGGCAAAAACTGTTATATAATTTTTTTTGAAAACTCAATACTTTTTGAGTCATACGTGGTTGAAAATTGTCCATTTTCATTGAAGAATGACACCTGTGCAGACGGTTATTGCGAATACTTTAAAAACTATTCATTTAACGAGAAAAACCATGTAAAATATTTTTGTAGCTTATAATAAAACAAGAGATTCGTTTCTTCATAAATCTTCTAGTTATAACATAATAAAAAGAGATATGGTAGGTAAGAAGAGTTTGTTTTTTGGTGCATGCTCAAAATCAGTGTAATCAACTTGAAATGACAGAGAAACGGTCAATTTTAGGTTTATAGCGATACTAACGCCTTTTATAGTGCTTGAAAAGACTTTTAAAAATACCAATATTAAATGTCGATTACATTCAAACTAAGCGAGATATGCTGCAAAAAAAATTGACGATCAATGTACTTTAAGAAAAAATGAGAAGTATATTTAACCCCTCATCCATCAGAATTTAAATGAATCATTTTTCTTCTACAATACTTTATATTATAGTGTTATTTCTATGTTATAAAAGTTGGGCGGGTTTAAAATCAATGGTTTTTAAAAAAAAAGATAAAATTATAGAGCGTATTTTTAAATTTTCTTAAAAAGCTTCGTTTTTCTCCATGTAACTCGAAAAAGAAAAAAAATTCGAAAAAGAGATACCAGACGAAAATGAAGAGTTTTTTTTAGATAAAGGGTTTTTTTTTTCATTACTGTATCGATTATAATTTTCAGGTTAAATGGGGAGAAAAGAAAGTTTTTAAGAAAATTTAGAAATGCGCTCTATAATTTTATCTTATTTCTTTCAAAAATTATTCATTTTATACCCGTCCAACTGTTAAACATAAAATAACACTATAATAAAAGGTATTGTAGAAGAAAAACGATGAATTTAAATTCTTGTCGATGGGGGTTAAGTATAATTCTCATTTTTTATTAAATTATATTATTCATCAATTTTTTTGCAGCATATATCGCTTAGTTTGAACGTAATCGACCTTTAATATTGCTCATTTTGGAGATCATTTCAAGCACTACAAAAGGTATTAAAAGCATTATGCACCTATTGACCGTTTCATCTACCATATCTCTTTTTATATTATTATAACTATAAGATTTATGAAGGAAAGAATCTCTTTGTTTTTTATAAGCTACAAAAATGTTTTATACAGTTTATTTAGTTAGATGCACAGTTTTTAAGGTATTCACAAAAAACCGTTCGAAAAAGTATTGGGTCTATTGAATAAAAAGGAGTATTTGCTTTTACTTCCTCGTATTTAAGTATTTACTTAATAGTAATTGAACAAAGCATTAAAGAAATGACTTTATTCAATTAGCATTAAGTAAATACTTAAATTTTTTTTTAAATAATTATAGAACAGTTTTTACTTAGAATTGTGAGCGGCCGTGGGTAACGGCATAAACGCTGGCCTCATACGCCAGTAGACGTGGGTTCGATCCCTGCCAAAGACAAACCATTTTCATTTCCAATAATGACACGAGCCGTCTCACCGTGCCTCGGAGAGTACGTTAAGCCGTCGGTCCCCCTGGGCTAGTGTACATCGACACTAGTTACTTGAAACAGGGTTAAAGATGTAATTGGCGCTGGAACTATCCGAAAGGATCTCCCCGGCAAAAATGCCATACGATATTATTATTATACTTAGAATTAATTTTTCTCTCCACTTTTGTGGTTATTTTAACCAAACAAATTTCCAGCCCCGAGAAGGGGTGGGAACCACCCCAAGATAAAAGCGCACATCGGCATAGGGTAGACTTTGAATTAGGAGATAAGTAGAGGCTATTCCCAAAATTTCATTAAAATCCATGTAGTAGGATAGAATTCAGAGGTAATATCCTATTCTTGCTCCCATTGACTGGCGTAAAAAGAATTATCGGAAAAACTTAAAACGATAGTAAATTATTTCAACATTTCAAAAATATCCAAAACAACAACACCTTCAAAGCCATTGCCAAAGCCAAAAACAAATTGAGATCCATTTTATCTAAAGAACTCTGTATTTATAAAATACATTGTGGATGCGTTTATTTAGGCGAACATTTTTATGTAGGAGAAACGTTAAGACAGTTAAATGTTATAATAAGTGAACATCAGTTTTATATCAAAAAGTGATAATGAGAACACGCTCAATTATATCAACGCGTATAGGAAAATAAACATATATACAAAGTGTAAATCGAAAGCTCAAATAAACTTGTTTTAAAATAAAGTTGGGGCTTATTCCCAATAAAAATTGTAAATTGCACTTGATACAGTTGATCAGCGCATAATAAAAGCAATAACTAAAAGTTATTTAAAACACTTTTTAAGAATTTTTATGCTATTTATTCTGTACAATAATTTATTTTAATAAAAATTAAACTATACTACTTAATTTAGTAACTACATTTTGACTATTCAAAAACTTGTGGTGTGTTTTCCCTGATCCACGTAATATATTTCTTAATATTGGTATACACACTGGGAACCCCTCCTCGGCCACATTGATCGGATCCAAATGATAAGATGCCCACCTAAAAAGAATAACATTATTAAAACCTCGTAAATATATACCGGGTGGTGAATCGTAAAACGGGCCATAGGAAACTCAATGTAAAATTCTAAACTGTTGAATTCCTGCTTCCCTAATTATTTTACATCAAAATCCATGAGAGAATATTTGTAGAGAATTGAAATCTGTATTAAAATCAAAAGTTAAAATTGTTCTACGATTTAAACGCATTCCAAAATTTTGAAAAATATAATACATTTGCCACCGTAGGTAGGTTATCTATTGCCATCCCCTCTTTGTGAACACACACACACACACACACACACACACACACACACACACACACACACACACCCTAGGTAGGTATGTGTGTAAAAGTTAGGCCACACTTTACTATTTAACTGACAGTGCTCACACCATTGACGGAATAAAAAACCTTTATTATTAATACTTTCTCCGCAACTGAGGATATCTTAACAACTGTATTATTTTTAAACAAAAATGATAAAATAAAAATATTGACAGTTCAAAAATGTGAAAATTATAACTTAATTGTGACACATTATTGCACTGTGTGTGGCCTAATTTTGGGCTGAAAAACTGAAAAATGTATTACATTTTTAGAAAATTTTGGAATATGTTTAATTCGTAGAACAATTTTAACAGTTGTTTTCAATACAGGGCCCAGAGCACGCCAAATATAATTCTAGAATTTCATAATGGGAGAATCGACGGTTGCTAGGCAACGTGACGTCACCCAAATAGAATTATATTTGGCGTGCTCCTGCACCAGATTTCAATCCTATACAAATAGTTTCTTATGTCTTTTGATGTAAAATAATTAGGGAAGCAGGAATTCAACAGTTTAGAATTTTACATTGAGGTTTCTATACTATGGCCCGTTTTCCAATTCACCACCCGGTATGTATATTCATTTGATAAACGTTTGTTTAAGGAAATAAACTAACACAGCGTAGTATAAAATGACCTCACACTATTATTTTTAATGTAACGAAAGCCTTTGCCGAACGTTTACCGATTTGATTAGGAACGAAGCCATCACGTAAGGCTTTTATGACTTAAAAATTAGCTTTATCTAACAGAAACCTGTTGATGAATATTTACAAGTAAGTCCTCAAACGTTATGTGTGGTCTTATTGTATGGTTGTGAGGCATGGACGTTAGAAACCACAATGCTAAACAAATTAGAAGCATTCGGTGCTGTCGATGAATCCTAAATATATCGTAAGTTTCACACACTTCCAATGCAGATGTTCTTCAAATGATGAATTCAGAACGTCTGCTCATAAACATCGTAAATAGGAGAAAAACAGAATACTGTGGCCATATAATTAGAGGACCTAAATACCATCTACTTTGCCTTATAACACAAGAAAAAGTAAAGGGAAAGAGATGGATTGGTCGAAAGAAACTCTCATGGTTGCGTCATATTAGACAGTGGCGTGGTTCCACAGTAGAAAAATTATTTCGCGCACCAGCCGGTAAAAAAAGATTTCAGGAACATGAATATGATGACAGCCAACGCCTGAATACGGATACGGCACCTAAAGATGAACAAGATCCTATCTAATGCTGTACTATTACACGACATATACTATACAAATAGTTTATTATTAAAATTATTAATTATTATAAGCAATTTTTGTTTATTCAATTGAGGTAGACTCTTACCTATATACTAATACTACCTACATAGTCCATAGATCAATAAACTGACATAGTGGAATAGACAATAATGGTATACATAGTCGATTTATTGAGCTTGCAAATATTTTGGGAGGATCATTGTTGAAAACCTACAATATAAAAATTTCTACCACTCATTATTGAAAGCTAAAATCGCTAAAAGCTAAAAGTTTAGCAGATTGCTTTAACCTTTAACTACACGCGCTAGCGTATTTTGTACGCCAGATATAAGAATTCTACTGCAAATATATTTAAAAATTTTATTTTTGACCTTGTTTATCTCTCTAACCTATCACTGGAATGTGCTTTACAATTTGATTTTAGTTTCGTTATAGTCGGCTTTCTGGGACGATCGTAATTTACAGTTCATTATTTGCTGTTGCCGGTGGCGGACAATATGCGCCACGATTATATTAATATATATGTAGGAATATAAGTACATATTTCAATTGTTTTTTAGTCATTATGACACAAAATATATTTTTCTTTATAAACAATACTTTTTCTCCTGTAAAAAATCACATTTCAAAAAATTTTCTATTAGTAATTTTATTTATCATGGAATCCAGTTATTCCATGATTCCAGTTATAAATCCCAATTGGCTTACTGAGAAGGAACTCCAAGTATTCACTGATGCCGAATAAGGTTTATAACAAACAACTAAGTGTATTTTTTCAAAAAAAAAAATTAAACAAATCCGCTGTTGTTAACTGTATTTTCTTGTGGCGTATAAAGTACGCCACGCGTGTAGTTATGTTATAACTTGATGCGCGGGTAGTTAAAGGTTAATTGACAAAAAAATTGTGAATAATTGAGTCAGACAAGTGTGCAGCCTATTATCCACTTTATTTAAAATATTTATTGATGGTATTGGAAACCGTTAAGTTAACCCAGCTAGGGGTTAACAGTGTTCAATTTTCGCCACCTTATCTTAGCCCCAGCTAAGAAGTGTATAAATACAAAAATATTTTAAACACAATTAATATTATTACAGTGGCCATACCTAGAAAATCGCTTAGAGAAAAATCCCCCAGCGACTAAGCGTGTCGCTCTGTTTCCAATTCGGTTTGATTTCTAAGCGACTTTAGTTCCATTTTATCTCCAAAATAAATAGCACGATGTCTTGTTTCAAATAAATTTTAATTTCCGAAGTGCAAAATTTTGACAGACAAATTGTGGACAAAGGAGTAGAATTTATTTATGCTCATTCTGATGTACAGTGATGAAATTCCACGTAGGTATGCTTTCCCATGTACATCAATTAATGGAATGTACACCATATATAATACTTCCTTTTGCCTTTTAACAAACGCTCTATGAATGGATCATCTTCTAAAAGAAAGAAAATTCGACGCGTCCGTGTGAGATCCATGACGAAAACTGATATTTCAATCGCTTTTCGGTGGACAGCTTCTCAATTTTTGCCCGTTACATTGTCGTGAACGATTTATCTCGCGCGATGGCGTAGGTTGACCACAGCGACTGAGACGCGACTTAACTGTCAGTTTTTTAATGCTTTTCTGAAGCTATTTTCTTGTGGAATTTTTGCAATTAACTAGTTTTGATGGGAAATAAGCCACAATTTTACTAAAAAAGTGATTTTATTAACATTTCGACGCTCAAATCGGGTGTCGTTGTCAAAATACAAAAAATACGATATTTTTGAAACGTTAATAAAATCATTTTTTTATTACAATTGTGGCTTATTTCCCATCAAAACTAGTTAACTGTCAGTTTATGTTTATTATTGTTGAGAGATGTATTATATGTTCGTTATTTGCGTACACTGCGGCCGTATTTACGCAACCGCATTAACCGAGGCTTTACTGTCTATTCCGGTCGATCGTGCGATTCCGTTTTACGCAAGTTTTCCTGTGTAAACAAGCACATGTGTGGCATATAATCATTTTATGAAGAATTTACAAATTAATATTGCGTACCTGATAATGTGTATTTCCGTGCCGAACTATTAAAGGAGCTCCTCCAAATCCGCTACATGCATCATTTCCAGCTTCTCCTCCAGCACACAGGTGATCCTCTGTTACTGACAGCGTTCTACCGTACACTTGAACGCATTGTTGAAGACTAATGATTGGTAACTGCAGAACTTGCTGCTTTGGCAAGGCATCTAAAAATAATTTACTACTAGTGGAGTGATCTTATTAATTTACTACTAGAGTGGCAGGGACATAGTGGTGAGTGGTGATGAGGTATTTCTGTGAGAACAAGTAGACTTAAATGTAGTCATGTCGTTCTTAATTATCCAGAAATATTGGCTAATTTCAACAAGAAATTATCCTGAAGTCAAAAGAAAATTTAATTTTGTCAAAAGATCAGATAAGTAAGGTGACGATTGCAACGCTCGGAGTAAATATAATAAGAAACTTGGAAGGGCAAAAATTCAATCGTGAGAAGGCATTGCAGGGAGATAAAACAAACTACAGAAATGTTAAGACTCCATAAAGTTCCCTCAAAAAACCCTCAGATAAGTATTCCCTAACATTAAAGAGTAGATGAATACACTCGGAATGGCAAATAAGCACTGAAATAACTTCTTAGTGTGCATTTTCCTGAATCTGAACAAAACTAATACGACTAGATATAAGACATCAGGCTTAACTGGATACTATAAATTATGTTTCTAGAGAAAACTGGCGTGTGGCAAAGGAAACGGTAAACCAGAACAAAGATAATGACTGAACTTTTGTATAAATAATAATTGAAAATTAAATTTTTGTACAAGTAATATATTATAATACTACTATCTAGCTTAGGACTGGGCTATATACCAAAAGCACGAAGACTTCTAAAGATATCTTTTATGCCTAAACCTGGCAAATCCAGGCAGGAAAACTTCCGTGGGACCAATAAATATGATGTAATTTGTATTGAAGATTTTAGAAAAATTGCTCAATGGGCACATTAGACATAATATATTAGAAAAAAATCTGATATGTTAGGGACAGTATGAGTGTACAGTAGGAATCTATATCGAACCGTTACTACATTATCTAGCACGGAGGGGAATACGTTCTGGAAAACCAAGAGGTGTTGTTGAGTACATTTCTCGATATACAGATATCATTCGACAACACCTCCTACGAAGCAGAAGTGTACAGTATAGTAGCAGTATATTTTTCATTTCCAAAATATTCTATAGATTTACTTACATGATTGACCTGCAGCTTTACCCCATCCAACCAAAAGTGCGTTATTGCTCGTGACAGACCAAGGTTCTGGCAAACATATTGGTTGTGCAGTAACTAAAAACAGATATTCAATAAATCAATTTATATTTCACTATGCTATGGAAAGTTCTCCAATAACATTAATAATAATATAAAATTATTACAAAAACTGATAAATAACTTGATTCTCAAAACAACTTATCTGCTAAATATAGAAAACTGTGCATTTAGCAGGAAATTTTAGTACATTTACAATTAATATTCTTCAGTTATTGTTTAATGAACAGAAAATTTCAGACTAAACAATAATAGAGACTAAAGTAAAACTAATAAAAATACATGATACATCTAGTAGAACTGAAAATAAATAAAATATGGACAGAAATAAAAAAATATTAAAAAAATTAAAGTATGAATAAAAAGGTTCTTGATATAAGTGTTTTAAAAGGAATATCCACAGTAGGGGGGTGCGAAAAAAGTCAAGTTAATAATTCCGTATCGCTATAGTGCGGAAAAGTTGCGATTGGTAATTACAAGAAAAACAAAAAAATAATTATTCAAATCGGACTTTATCTTCCGATCCCACAAAAGACCTAAAGATTATAAAAAAAATAAAATTTTACCTTTTTTTCAAAAATTTTTATTTATCCTTCGAGTACGTTTTATTTATGGCTATAGTACAACTTATTTACACTTTGCATGGTTGAGTACTAAAAAAATTGTTTTACGCATTTAACGGATATTTTCCGATCCCGCAAGGTCAATCAAAATCTATAAAAATTTGAAATTTTTGATGAATTTGAAAAATTAAAAAACATTTAGTTATCTCACTTTTCTGTTACATTGTGAAGCTCTTCGCTTGTTTAGATATTGTATGACAATATTTAAACGACCCAGAACTCACAACGAGGGGGTGGTTGCACTTCTAGCTCCACACGCACTCTTCTCTCCAACCAACCAATGAGTGTGTGTTTTTTACATTATTTACATACGTACATTTCTTTTTTATCCGTTTGTGTCCAGCTCTCAAACACCAACTTTGCATTGTGATTTCTTGTTAAAATCTGGCAGCATGGACCTTGATTTAAGTGTTGTCTTGATGCATCTATCTCTTGATTGAGATCCACATATATTAGCATTAGACGATGCTTCAATGACCAACTTTCGACACCGCTCATCAGCTGGCTTGTGGCAGGGATAGTTTTGTACATTCCAGTCTGACACGTAGCCCGATGTAATACAAGGAGTTATATCTTCATTTGAAACTCTTCGAGAGTGTTAAAAGCCGGACAGACTAAAGCCAAGGGCAAAATTATTAGAAATTTCATCTCTCCTACTTTAAATTTTCAAGCACAGGACTGCACTGAAATAATAGACTGGAATGTTACAAAACTATCTTCTCCACCAGATCTTCGAAGAGTTTCAAATGAAGATATAACTTCTTGCATTACATCGGGAGACATGCCAGACTGGAATGTAGAAAACTATCCCTGCTACATGCAAGCTGACGAGCGGTATCTAAAGTTGGCCACGGAAGCATCGTCTAATGCTAATGTATGTTGTGGGCCCCAATCAACAGATGGATTCATCAGGAAAACATTTAGATCAAGGTCCATGCTGCCAGATTTTACCAAGAAATCACAATATAATGTTGATGTTTAAGAGCTGGATACAAACAGATAAAAAAGAAATGTACATATGTAAATAATGTAAAAAACACACACTCATTGGTTGGTTGGAGAGAGGGGTGCGTGCGGAGCTAGAACTGCATCCACCCCCTCGTTTTGAGTTCTGGGTTGTTTAAATATTGTCCTACAATATCTAAACAAGCGAAGAGCTTCACAATGTAACAGAAAAATGAGATAACTTAATGTTTTTTAATTTATCAAAATCATCAAAAATTTCAATTTTTTACAGATTTTGATTGACCTTGCGGGATCGGAAGATATTGATTAAATGCGTAAATTTATTTTTTTTATTTCTCTACCATGCAAACTGTAAATAAATTTTACTATAGCGATAAATAAAATACTAAGGATAAATAAATTTTTTTTTTTTTGAAAAAAGGTAAGATTTTATTTTTTTCATAATCTTTAGGCCTGTTGCGGGATCGGAAGATAAAGTCCGATTTGAATAATTATTTTTCTGTTTTTCTTGTAATTACCAATCGCAACTTTTCCGCACTATAGCGACACGAAATTATCAACTTGACTTTTTCGCACCACCCTAATCCACAGTAATATGGATTAAAGGATGTTATAATTGATATTAATTTGTTTTATTAAAAAATTACCACATCCACCATGAGGTGATTAACGTAAATACAGTGTAGGTATACAATTATTCAAATACTTAAAATTTTATAAAACAAACCTATTGGTAGGGGAGCCCAAGCGGGAATTTTTGCAGTTAAGTACTCGAGCGTGTCAGAATATCACATGGGGAGAAACCTTGTACCCTGTAAATGTACCCCTACGATATAATATGGAATTTTAATACAGGACACTTCGCTAAGGAGGATCCGAAAAAAATATCTATCTTTCGAAAACCTCGAAATCGTCAGATTAAGATAAGGTAAGCTAAGTACATGCAGGACTAAAATCTGACGATTTGAGCGGGGCATAAGGAAATGGGCGAGTCACAAAGCTTCACAAAAAAGCGAATATTTCGCGAAATGAACGTCAAATCAAAAAACTGAATACGTGTTCAATATTTTTCAAAAATCTATCCAATGATACCAAACACGACCCTCCACGAAGAGGGGTGGAAGTAGCTTTAAAATTTTAAATAGGAAAAATACGTGTTCAATATTTTTTTTTAATCTATCGGATGGCATCAAACACGACCACCCACGGAGATGGGGTGGAGGGTTACTTTAAAATCTTAAATAGGAGGTCCCTAAAATCTGTTTTGAGAGACAAAATTAAGTTTATAATTATTGTAGTGGTAGGTAATTAATTGTAAACAGGTAGGTAATTAATTGTAAATATTTAAGTATCGTAATAAAAAATTACCTGCCTATTTGGAAAATGTAAAATGTAGTACGTAATGCTTCGATTTATATAATTTGATTACCAACAAAATTTCTACCAATCTTCATCTAATATATTATTTTCTTACTCTATGTTTTCTGTATTTTAATATTTTAATTCCACTAAAATCAAACTAATTTGAATAAATTCAGAAAATAAGAAACTGTCAAAAAGTTTAAAAGGTTCAGTTGGTGTGTCTAGATGACTGAATTTTAACATGCCTTGATTCACAACCTAATGACCGTAATATACACGGGTTGGATCCCCAATGCCAATTTTTATTTTTATTTTTTTTTATACATTTTATGATTGTAAGTAAATTTATTATATAAATTTTTTTTTTCAGAAAATAAGTAGTTAGTTAAAATTTTTGCCAACAATTGTTAGATATCACTGTTTCTTCGTGGCATTTTTCAATGCGGTTGTGTGTGTTTTCTTCTTTTATTTTTTTAATTTTTGGTATTGTTTGAATAAAATTTTTTGGAAAGTAGTAAGTATTAAAATTAGTTTAATATTTAAACAAAATATAAATAAACTGTTTAAAGTGTTGGTTTCTTTGAAATCATATAATAGAAGTGTAATTCCTTACGTGCGTACAAAGTACACACACATTCTTTTTATTTATTCTGAGGGACTTTCTGCACTTTATTCTCGTAATAACGTAATCTTTCATAGTGTGTTTAAATTTTTCAAAAATACTTATCAGCTTTCTCAGGATTCGGAAAAACTGAATACATTTAAAAAACAATTTTGCGCCTTTCCCCTTGAGTGAAAACTTGTTTCACATTTTAAGAAAATAAATAATTGGAGTGTAACTATTTACTCTTTTATCGGTTGTATAAATACTTTTAATTATTCTTCACAAATTTTTAAACGCAACATATTTAACAGTTGATATCGTTCGGTTAGTAAACCCAAAATTAAAATTGAATGCGTTAACAACAATACTAAATATATTGTATATAAATGAATTTCCGGAAGCAATTGTATTAAACTATGTGAAAAGTGTGGGAATCTCATATCAGTTTCGATCAAAGTAATTGAAGCATATCGTATATTATATTGCTTCCTATTTTATGCTTATATGTTTATACATCCCAATAATTATATATAATTACGTTATGTTTGAATAGATACACTAAGGAATTTTCCCTTTATGATGATGTTATCATCATTATGAACATTATGAACGTTATGAAAGATCATCTCAGGCCATAATAGACTTTGTTAAAATGGCTGGCTTAAAGGGATAAATTTAACCTTCGGCCGGGCGCTTTTAAAAATCTTAGTTACTTATTATTTTCGACACCTTTTTTAAACGCTTTTATTTAGTTCAATAGTTTGCATCAAATCTTTAGACGTTAATTTGACTGCCTTTTCTTCAATGCAAATGAATGAAAATTTCCAGACATACGTATTTGCGGGAACAATACACGAATAGTCAATAAATTTTTTTTATGGTTATTAATTGTTTAAATAAAAAAAACGATTTTAATGGAAAATGCTTAAATTTTCTTGTTTTTTACAATGTAGAAACTTGAAACTTTTACCTTTTGTAGCTATGATATGAACTATACATAATGTCCACTTTTTACGTTAATTGTTTACGTTATGCTTCATAGATAAACAATGAAATTTCAAATTTTGAACGACAGTAGGGGAGCCCAAGCGGGGATTTTTGCAGTTACTTGAGCGCGTCAGATTATCATATGGGGAAAAACCTGGTACCCTGCAGATGTAGCTCTGCCATATATTGGCTCTTAACACAGGGAAGTTCGTTATGGGGGGCCCGAAAAAAAATCTAAGTTAAGTACATGCAAAAGAGTGTATATTTCAAAAATCTGACGATTTGAGCGGGGCGTAAGGAAATGCGTGAATCAAAAAATTTCACAAAAAAAAAAAACGAATATTTCGCGAAATGAACGTCAGATCGAAAAACTAAAAAATGCGTCTTCAATATTTTTCAAAAATCGATTGAAAGGAACCAAACATGAGGGGTAAATTTAAAATTTTAAATTCAAACCCGCGATATTTTGCAAAATAAACATCAGACCTAAAAACTGCAAAATACAATTTCATTATGTTTTTGAAAAATCTATCGAATGGTATCAAACATGGCCACCCACGGAGGTGCGGTTGGAGGTTACTTTAAAATCTAAATGGAAGCCCCAAATTTTTATTGCAGATTTGGATTCTTTACGTAAAAATAGGCAACTTTTATTCAAGACACTTTTTCAAGCTATGGATAGATGGCGCTATAATCGGAAAAAACGATTGTTGGAAACGGAAAATTAAATTAAAAATTGGAAAGTTCCTACTAAAATGGAAAATTTTACTTAACTTTTTTTGGTTTTAGAACCTAATAATCACAACCCAATAGGTCACCATAACGCTCGAGTGACTGCAAATTTAGCATACTTTGCCCTGCTATTATTCGTGTCAAATTTTAATATGATACGAAACAAATCGATAGCTTTGTGTGAAAACCTCGTATCTCATTTTACAGGAGAGACTTTAAAGTTAATTTCTGCATGCTATAACTTAAAACAAAAAAAACTATGTTTACATATTTTTGATTCTGAGTATGTTTAGATCATTACACACACATTTTTCATATATTATATTTTGGGTTAGAGTATGCAGAAATTCAGTTTAAAGTCACTCATGTAAAATTTCTGTACAATGAGAAACGAGGTTTCCACACTTAGTCCAGGGCGGATCTGTTTTGAGATGGACGTTGAGAGGTGACTCAAATTTTTTTGCAGAAATTGCTTGAAAATAAATCAAATAATAATATTTGAGTTATCTTCCCTCTCAAAAAGGTCCGGAACATTGTTTAAATAATCAAAATGTCAAAAATTGAAGGAAAAATTCGATTTTTTTCTTTGTTTTTTGATTATAACTTTAAAAGTATTCATTTCCGAGAAAAGTTGTACTGACATAAAAGTTGCGTAATTAAAAATCTTTTAGTAATTTTTGATATTTTTCAATATTAATTATTTGCTATTAGGATTGAAAACTTGCTTCGTATTTTTACGGCCAGATGGCGCTAGCCACCCATTACCATCATTTTGGCTGCAATATTTGGGAAAACATTTCGATGCGATTTGATTGGATTAAGGAGAACAGTGCCTACGTTCCTTCTGATGACGCTCCAATAAGAGCAGAAAACTGCAGTTAAAGGGACTGGCTGCACTCCTTATTCTAATTAAAAAGTAAGATTGTTTTTCCTTCGTATTGCAGCCGAATATATAAAAATGGTACACACATTTTTATTTTGCGTAATTCAATTTACTACAATATAAAATTGGTTAAAAATTTAAAAAATAGTAACCCTAGTTGCAAAATAGCAATAATTGCGAAAAAACCATACAAAAACAAGTATTCGCATTTTACGTTTTTCAACCATTTATGCTACACTTAGGAGCTTCATATTTCTCCCTGAAAAACTTTATGATACAGTAAAACAATACTGTAAATTTCATTAAGATCGGTTCAATAGATTTTGCAAAATAAATTTTGCAATACAGCTTTCGCAAAAAAATTCATTTTTTCAAAATGTTACAGAACTGAAAGTAAAGCAGATAGCAAGTTGAATTTTTTTTTGCTTATAGAAATGTACTCTACCTTTCATTTGCAATTTTCAAAATTAAAATCGATTAATTACCACGGCGTCAGAAATTTTTTGAAATAAACAATAATTTTTGGTGCTACGCGCATGACAGCTGTGTTCGATTCACACAGGTTGATTTCCACCAAAATTTCTTCTAATCTTTATCTAATATATTACTTTCTTACTCTATATTTTGTTGTATTTTAATATTTTAATTCCACAAAAACCAAACTAATTTTATTATTATTTGTGAAATATTGTTTAAACAATTGAATATGTTTAAAAATAATAAACTTTTATTATTTAAGTTAAAATATAAGAACAAAGAAAGTTTTTGCTAATAAAAGTGTTATTTCAAAGGATAGAGTATGTGTTTTTATTTTGCAATAAACAAATTTATTTATTTATATCAAAATGTCATAAAAATTAAAATGTATCAATCATTATAAAAGGTCATTGAAATGCCCAATCAGAGCAACCTATCCGCTGTCCTGCGCGTAGCACCAATAATTAATGCTTATTTAAAAAAATTCCTGACGCCGTGGTGTTAAGCGATTTTAATTTTGCAAAATTGCAAATGAATGGTACAGTACACTTCTATGTGCAAAAAAATTTTCAACTTGCTATCTGCTTTATTTTCAGTCCTGTATGATTTTGAAAAAATGAATTTTTTTTACGAAAGCTGGATTGCAAAATTTATTTTGCAAAATCTATTGAACCGATCTTAATGAAATTTACAGTATTGTTTTACTGTATCATAAAATTTTTCAAGGTGAAATATGAAGGTCCTAAGTGTAGCATAAATGGTTGAAAACGTAAAATGCGGATACTTGTTTTTGTATGTTTTTTTCAAAATTATGGCTATTTTGCAACAATTGTGAGTATTTCTTAAATTTTTAACTAATTCTATATTATAGGAAATTTAATGACGCAACTTTTATGTCAGTACAACTTTTCTCGGAAATGAATACTTTTAAAGTTATAATCAAAAAACCAAGAAAAAAATCGAATTTTTCCTTAATTTTTTGACATTTTGTTTATTTAAACAATGTTCCGGACCTTTTTGAGAGGGAGGATAACTCAAATATTATTATTTGATTTATTTTCAAGCAATTTCTGCAAAAAAATTTGAGTCACCTCTCAACGTCCAAATGTACTAATATTTTTACAGATCCGCCCTGGTCTAACTAAGCCATCGTTCAACCAAACCTCGAATTAAAAAAATTCCTGTTTTTATCGTAGTTTTAGAAAAACCACCGGTAGAGAGGTTTTGTGCTACAATTAACATTAACGCATTCGTTTTGGCGCGTACTAATTAAACGCTTTTCTTTAGTTCAATCGTTTGGGTCAAATCTTTGGACGTTAATTTGACTACTTTTTGCTCAATGCAAATGACTAAAATTTTGCAGACATATGCATTCGCGGAAACAATACACGAATAATTAATAAAAAATTGTTTATGTTTATTAATTGTCTAAATAAAAAAACGATTTTAACGGAAAATTGTTAAAATCTCTTGTTTTTTACAATGAAGAAACTTGAAACTTTTACAGATTGTAGCTAGTTATATGAGCTATACATAATTTCACTTTTTACGTTAAAATTGTTTACGTTATGTAATAAAATTTCAAATTTTTTGCTGATTCCGACTACTTTTCATGTTTTTACCTATATCATATGCTTTATACATACTTTAATAAACATGACGATATATTTTAATGTTTGAAAAGTGTAAGACTAAAAAGTAAAAAATAAAAAAATATGAAAAAAGAAACGCTTTTCTTTAGTTACGAGTGCCTAAAATTAAAAACATAAAAGATCAACTAAAAAGCAAAAAATAAAAAAAATTGAAAAATCTAACACATTCGTTAAAGAAAAGCATGGGGCGAAAACCGTTTATTCGATGAAGACGCGCCACACTTTTCTTTAACGAATGTGTTAGATTTTTCAATTTTTTTTATTTTTTGCTTTTTAGTTGATCTTTTATAATATTTTTAATTTTAGGCATTCGTAACTAAAGAAAAGCGTTTCTTAAAAAATTTTTTTCATATTTTTTTATTTATTTATTAACTGTATCGTTATTTATTTTGTCAATAAATAAAACAGTTTTATTAACTTTAATAAATTGTAAAAAAACTTTTTTGTACAATTTAGTTGATCATTACAATTTGTACATAAAATATTAGATTTAGAATATCGTTTAAAAGTGAATGCACTACATTTTGAACATTTCATAGGCGTATACGACTTGTTCAGTGTAACAATTGCAGCATCTACCACGTTTATCAGGACTTTCGTCTTCTTGGTGAGGTACTAGTTGCTTCGGAAACATCCTGAACAAGAACTCGGTTATATCACGTAGAAATAAATACGCATTATTCAAAACAAAGTGCGATAACTAACTAATTGTACTTGAATTTCACGAGACGATGATGGGTACCCACTGATTGTTAACCTTCGGATGACCAAGCGGGGGAAATTGTGACCCCAGCGTATGTTGTTCTTTAATAAATTCAAAACTATTTTCAATTTTTAACTCATTATTTTTTTATTTGACTTTAATATCATTCTGGATATCCTCATATTTTGAAATAAAAAAATTCCCTATATTTTACGAATAAAAAAAATATTCTGAAGTTGATGTTTAGTAAAATACCGTCTATTATGTGTAATTCCAAGTAGTTATAAGCTAATGACGTCGACTTTGCAAAGTAACAAGACACTTACTCAACATACACATTACACATGACACTAATACTCATGTTGTGATTGGCTGAATGACATAAAGTCCATGCCATAAAAAAATAAAAATAAAAAAAAACTTAATTTTTTTGTTAATTGTCATTTTTGACATTTTTGACCTGGGGTCATTTTCCCCCCTTGGTCATCCGTGTAACAAAAAAAGGTTGGTCATCGGAAGGTTAACCAATAAGGGAATTTTAAACAGATCACATACATAGCATATCCCGTTAACATTTTAACTTTTCGCTTAAATTAAATGTTCAAACTGCTAAGACTAGGGATGGGAAAAACCTACCAGTTTAAACCTAAAACCGGTTTTTTACTTCGCAATAACCAGTTTTACCGGTTGTTTTTTTTGTCCCGGTTATAACCGGTTTTTTCTTTTTAAAGTAAAAACCGGTTATTAGGTTTTTACGGTGATTAGGATTAGGTTAGGTATTATTTTGGATTCCAATCATAATTATTATTATCAAGTAATTATTCCAAACAAAACCATAATTCAAATTTTATTTTATAAATACAGAAACATAAGCAAACTGAAAGTGCAAACTCACATCAGCCAGAAACAATCAAGTTTTACTGTAATATTTCGTTGAAAAGGTATTTGTAATCATAATATTTACATAAGAAGTGATTTGGTCGAACTAGACGCAAGCATCATTTATTTTTCACACTTGACTCTTGACATTGAAAGTGGGTGAACGACTTTTTCCGATTACCAAAATAATGTTCTGACTATGAATATTGAATTACCGATTACGAATACGAATCTCCAAGGATTTCCCTACGTTTTCAAAACGATACACCCATACAGGAAGTATTAAATGAGTAAAAATGTACCTAATATTTACAAATATACAAACGTGTTAAAAGGTATAGATGATAATGTTTTTTTGATGGTAGTAAAATTAAAAGATAAATTGCTTTATCCAATTTATTTTTAAGTAAAATATTTATGTTGATATTATTTTTTTTAAATCCTATTTAAAAGAGTCTGGGAAATTTTTTATAAGTTGAAATGGTTGGGTTAAATTGTATATTATTGCAATATGTATATATTAATCTTACACTATATTATATTTGATAGTAATCAATAAATATATAGTAATAATAAAATAATAAATAAATATATTAATTAATAGACTAAAATAAAATGGTTTTATTAAAAATTTTGTTTTATTTATATTGATATTGATGTTCTTTCGATAGTACTAATTTTGATCACATTTATATCGAGTATCGAGTCGAGTGGAGTATCGCAAACTAAAGTGCATTGTAAATGTAACATTGTAACCTATTGGATTAAAAAAAAAAACCGAAAACCGTTTTTTTTTGGCCGGTTATAACCGCCAGGTTAAACCGTAAGCAAAAAAAAGGTATAACCGAAAACCGGTGTTTGGTCAAAAACCGCCATCCCTAGCTAAGACGCAGGTGGGTGGCAGCTTTAATATTGAATTTATTCGAAAAACAATATTTATTTATCAAATAAATATTTTTTCCTGTTTTAGGACAACAGTAAAATGTATTTAGAATTATATAAATTATATACATTTTTCTTTGTGTCTCAATTATTTTAATTAAAAAAAAATATTAGGCACCCTGTATAAATAATTATTTTAGAGTTTATATTAATGAATAAAGAGTTGAATAACCTGTCAAATGAGCTATCACACGACCCCTATCCTTATTTAAAAAAGTCATCGATTGCGTCATCACGCCCAAATGGATGACGTCGCTAGTATGATATAATATGTATATGGCAAAAAATTATAATTTAAAAATAAAAATCGACCTGATTCGTAATTTATCTCCAGAGTCACCTGTTCTCGAGAAAATGAATTTATTCCAACTCAAACGTCCTCACTGTACCTGTAACTTCAGAGGCTTATATTTTAAAACCATGATTTTTTGGAGCAACGCGCCCATTAAGTATTTCGTTCTACACATCAAGGACTACCAGAACCCAAAGTTTTAGAGCATTTGACAAAGGGACATTTCCCATAAGGTTTCTGCGGGGTCCTTTATCCCTCTATTACTCTTAGAGACCTGAATGTCCCTTTATTTTTATACAATGATACCATCACTAATACTATAATTACTTTTCACAACCTATAATCTTCGTAGTGCATCTAAACCCTAATCGTAGTGCATCTTCAATTATCAATTCTGCATAATCAATTATAAATTCTTGAATTTTTTTTTGTCTTATTAGGTTAAGGAACGTTTTTCGAGAACTAAAATTTTTCTGTAGCAGGATTTTTTCACCATTTGTATTTCTGATTCTCTTTCAGTATTTTTTGCCAACTCCACATGATGAGGTTTCATTAAACATCAAGAAGTGTTATTTTGGAATGCTCCCATTATCTTTTTCTTCTTCTTTGGCCTGTTTGCATCCACTCCTGGACAAAGGCCTCCCCATGAGGCCTATTTCTAATTCAAAAATAATGATAATATTTGACAATAACAACAAATACTTCAAAGATGTTTATAAGGGCGAGCAAACCAAAAGTGACTAACTTACCCGTAAAGTTGACTGGTGTTCTTAATACAAGCAAAGCGATATTATTTTGGAAGTTTTGTTTTTCATAATTGGGATGTACCACAACATGACTCAGTGAAACGTCTTGAGCAGGAAGCCCACAAAATTCAGTACCACAGTCAATATCAGTATTAGAATTATATTCTCCCACACGGACCGAATATCTGAAATAAATATGATTAAAATTAATAATAAAATTTAAATAAATATGTAGAAAAATAAGATTTTTCTCGTGACACATCCCCCTCCAGGCCGAAACCAAATTTTTTGAGTAGTGTGGACATCTATATTAATAAACTTTATGTTTCCTGCAGCCGATTTTGGTGATAAACAAATGAATATCAAAAAATGGTAAATTTTTGCTTTTTCGTCTATTACTAAAAAGTGAAGCATTTTAAACAAATTTGAAAGTAAGAAACTGATAAATCATATAAAAAACTTTAAAATGGCGTTCGCTGCATATTATGTCTATCCTTATTTGTTGCTTAGAAAATTGCAAAATAAGTCATAAATTTTGAGATTTTATAAATGTTTATAACTTATGTAAAAATTAAGTTAGAACTTTCTTGGCACACGGAATGCTGAGATTTCTGGTGCGTAAATTATATTCTAAACTTCAAAGCAATTGGTCAAATAGTTTAAAACTTATGTAATTTGTTTATCAAAAATTAATTTTGTTTGCAACACTATAAGTCAGAAAACGATGAGGTTACAGTAATACTTCAGACAGTTTATGAAAGAAGAAGAATTGGACCGCGTTATGTAATAGCGGATTAAGCGCCAAAATGTAGTTTTGAGATAAATCGGTTTAAAGATTTTAAATTTGTTTTTGGTACTATTTCTAAAATATAGTACTGACATGTTTCATATAGTCTGTTCGCTAAACTCAGACGCAACTGGCTAGATATTTTAGTCGGTAATTTTGACAATTTTAGTAAAATTGGCAAAAAATAATTACTAAATAGTTAATAATTACTAAATAGTTAGTAATTTTGCCAATTTTTGCAAAATTGATAAAAAACAAAAAAATTACCGACTAAAATATCTAGCCAGTTGCGTCTGAGTTTAGCGAACCGACTATATTTAATATATTAATGCAAATGTAAATAGACTTTTACATGTGTTTAAAATTTTTTAAAAATAATGTATATTTTAAAAGTTATTCGATCAAATGTCGCTTAATTCGTTAATGATTTTTTAAGATATTCATGAGTTAAGATCCGAGTACCGGATTAAGAGACATATTTGGCGCTTAATCTGATGTTACCTTACAAAGGATACCTTTTAATTCGATATCTTTAACGTTACTAAATATGTTATGTTTTGTAATTAAGAATTAACCGACTATTCGTGGCGCTTGATTCGTTATTACACTTACAAAGATGCGGATTTTTGTTTATGACAATGGATTATGTACCATTATTGGCGTTTAGTTCGATATTACAAATCCTAGTGTGGGATTTTTTTTAAGAAAATAAAAAATGTCGCTTAATACAGGCATTTAAAAACAGCTTTTTTTAAATTTTTGTACAAAAAACATATTTTTATACATAGATTTTCACCCTAGCTGCAAGATGGCACTATTATCTCGATTTTGGACTTTTGGCGGTTAATCCGTTATTACATAACGCGGTCCAATTGTGCTATTAACTTAATTAAAAAAAAATGACAAAAAATAATTTTTAATAGTGTAAAATTATTTTGCAAAAACAGTCGATTTTTTGCTTAAAAACAATTAGAATAACTTTTTAACCGTTACCCACAGAAAAATTATTTTTCCATATTTAGAAAGACTGAATTTTTATACACATTAAGAGATTGTCATCGATTGTGATGCCTATATTGCAGCACTTTCTTCTCCGCAGTGAGAGCCCCTCATTTAAATGTATTTTATAGACTCTTACTAATAGGAATTTCCCTTGGTAATTTGTTTCCAGTTTTAACGTTTACCGTCATATTTTTTAAAGTTGTTGTACTGCTTCTATATATTTTTTTGCTTATTCGTTGTTTGCCATTGCTACCAAGAGCATTGGAAATGGTACACTATCGTATGCCTTTTTCAGATCTATAAAGACTATATGGGTAGAAAGGTTGTGGGCTAATCTTTTCTCAATAATCTGCTTTAAAGAAAATATGCTATCCATACAGGATCTGCCTGCACGAAAGCCATTTTGTTTTTCCACATCTGTCATCCCTTTTCCAATTTTATTTTTATTATTTTTCCATAGAGTCTTGAGAGCGATTTTATGACAGTAAGCCCCCTATAGTTTGAACAATTTTTTCTATCTCCTTTTGTGTATAATATGTTGTTAATACTCTGTGTATAATATGTTGTTAATACCACTCCGGTGGTAAGTCATGAGTCATGACCTTTATAGAATAAGGTGAAAACATACGCTAGTAATTCTCGAATACTTGTGGGCTGTGTTTTAGTAATTCATTGGATATTTCTTGTGGTCCGCATTAGTTTCGATTTTTAGAGTTCGTATTGCATTCTCGACTTCCTGTAATGTTATTGCATCGTCTTCATCGTATTCTTCTTCATATGTTGTTGTACCGATGTTCGTGAATTGCCGTCTTGTTTCAGTCAAAAGATGTGAGTAATGTTTGATCCAAGACCTTTCTTCTTTAAATCTATATTACTAGTTTCTTTTCTGTTTGTGTATGTGAATACAAAAGAAAATAGATAAAAAGGTGGAAGGCAACCATAAATACGCATGTATGACGGAAATGCGTAAAATACGTAGAAGTAAATTAACTTGGGAAAGGATCCCTACTGGAGCAATATTTATTAACGTAAATTCGATGTCGACATAACGTTGGGCTAGGTCGCGATATTGTTATTGTAAACAAGTTGTTATGGCTTAGTCATCGATTGTGAATTAAAAATTTAATTTATCAGAACTAAAATATAGTTTTATTTAAATAATAAGGGCCAAAGAAGGAGTTTAATTACCAACCCTTCGGCTTCTTTAGGACAGCCAAAAGAACAGAAAGAAAAACACGCAAGTTTGCCAACAATTATTTACATTAACTAAAAAAAAAATTTTTTTAACCTAACCAAACAGGTCGTTATTAACGACCAAATAGTCCTAAATACGTATTTACCTTCTACCTTCTTATCTATCCATAGATGTTTAGTAAGTTCGACACTCTATTTAGAACAAGAAGTATCTGGCAAAATTCAAAATGCCCATTAACTGCCGACATCACTTCTTCGCGGTTGAAAAATGTTTATCTACTAAACCATTTTTTCAATTTTTTCAACAGAACTAATCCGAGAGGGCTATGTCTGGCGAATAGGGTATATGAGCCATTCAAACTTCAATGGTTTGTTTGGTTGTCTTGATGAAAATCCTTTTTTTAACTAATTGCTGCCGTTGTTGCTTGATTTTTTCGCTCGAACATTGCATAATATTTCCAGTTAATGTTTTTCTTTAAGATAGTCAATGAAAATTAAACCATGCACATTCCAAAACCGACGCCATGACCTTGAACTTTTATGTAGAAGAAACCGTCATTTTTGGAGCTAGTTGTACCTTTTGAATCCATGGCTTTGAGTTTTCTTTGGTTTCGGGCGTGAAGCGATGGGCTCATGTTTTATCCATTAATATGAAACGCTGCAAAAATTCTGCTTTATTGCTGTGAAACTTTGCTATATGTTCAATTAATACATCACGAATCACGACACTGTTTTTATTCGAGTGTAAACGCGGCACACATCTTACATTCCTTCACACAGAGCATTCTCCATATTTTTAACTAATATATAATATACTTTATTTCTTGAAATGTTTGCTATAGGCGCGTTTTCACGGGTCGATCTGGGTTGAACGATTTGGACCGTTCGACCATAATTCTATCTGTGCCGAAAGCAAAAAGGTTTACACGACAATCGATGAATTTTGAATTAATTGTAGTACAAAATGGCGTCAAGTGAAATTCTTTATGTAGGCGTGCAACTAATTTGTTATGCAATCCGAGAAGAAAAATAAACGAAGGTGATGGACCCGACCGTGGATTTTAAGACGAAATACTCATGGTGCATCACAAAGCCTACTCCAAGAAATGGTTGTGGAAGATCCAGAGGCTTATAGAAATCATCTAAGAATGGATAATGCACGTTTTAAAGAACTTTTTTACTAAAGATTTTATTTTTCAAGTCATTTTCAGACATTTTGGGTTTATTCATATGTTGTAGAATTGCTTGCAATGCTGCTCGCCTCGCTTGTAGATTGAGATAAAGCTCGGTTTGTGGATTCCATAATACATCATAGTTTTGATAAGCATCCAAAAATCTTGCCATGTCTGCATCTGACCATTTTTCAGGTATTTTTTCCCAAAATTACAGCTTGTCGCACTAAAAACAACTTTATACACGCTAGAAGTACTCTACTCAGCTTTCGGCACGTTGTGTTTCTGTTCGACGAGGTGTTTATACATTCGATTCCAGTCGTTCGACATTGATTCGGCGACAATCGCCCAAGAAAAGTTGACAGTCTTTCTACTTCCGTCGAATCGACTCACTCCACCGAAAGCCCAAGTCGATTTTTGGTTTACATATTCAATTTCCTTTCGATTTAATAAATCGATCTAAATCTTTCAATCCAGATCGATCCGTGAAAATGCGCCTTAAGCATACTAGCTGAGGCATTTTCAGTCAACGATTATACAATTCACTGTCTCTAGGCTGTCGCCTCATTTGGTCGACTACTGCGATGCTCGCCTTGGTACTCGTACGGCTGAATTTAAATTCTGCTACTCAATATTTTACTATTGTAAACGAAGAAGCAGTATCAGCCAGTGAAGAATATGTTCAGCTTTTATATTGTTGGGCTGCGGCCTGTAAAATAACAGTACCGTAAAACAACGATGACCAATTTTCGATCAAACAACCAGCGGCATCTCTACGTCAGACCAGGTATTTCTGAGACCACCCAGAGGTTTAAAATTTTATTGGTGTTATTATAGTATGCAATCTAACGTCGCGTTTCTTTTATATATTGCGGATAACCGAGGAATGAGGTCTACCTGTGCGGCTAAATAACACCATAGTCTTTTCTCATAAGGATTTGCACGCAATAATGAAAGGCAGCAAACCGTGTGTGGGCAAAATTTTTATTACTATACTAGTAATAAAGATTTCCAGAAATATACAGTAACCTTATTTCTTTACTCAAATTGAAAAGTCTCAGATGCAGAATTCACCACTATAATAAAATTAAAATGGTAAATAATCATTTAAATCTGAAACTTTTCGTGTTGAAAGTTCTTTCTGGTACATCCTTAATCTGCGATTTTACAATTTATAAGACCGCAGACGACGAATATAGAAAAAAAAAGGACTCTACTATATGCAATTACATACCGTTTTAATTTGTAACGATTCACCCGTTGTACTATCATTTTTAGCGCTTTAATTATTTTTGTTTTAAATTATTTTCTCTTGATCGCTTAATTAAATTTCTCTAATTTTCTGATAATTCTCAATTTAGAAATACTACTTTCTCTTATATTTTAAGAAAAACGTCAATACGTCACCATTAAACCAATTTAAAACTATCTTTTGGAGTTGTTGGATTGGCAGCGGCCCTCTGGTGGTCGACATGCTTTCGCGTTCTGTGGTCGTTTGAGGTTCTCCACTTTGAAGTGAGAGGAATGTTCGTGACTCGACTTGTGGCTGTAAGGTGGATAGTTTGTACCATAAAATGGCGGATGATTCACATCTAAATTATTTTATTTAACATCCAGTTTTTAAAGTAAAGTGAAAAGTTTACAAAGTTACCACAAATGGTTTTCTGCAGTAGGGAGACATGTGGGTAAAACAACCCCTCTTGGAATCGGAATAGAAATCACCGGTAATAAAATTTTTTTATAATAATTTTTTGTTAGTTTTTATTGGAATATTCGTTTCATTGTTAAATTTCCTTAGTGAAGCCGTTAAGTGAAGTATGTAGATTATTTTGACTTTATTTAATATTCATTCAAGAGAAATTATAAATACAGTAGGAAAAATGAAAGAATTCCCATGAACGAACATATAAAACACGCTGTATTTTCCTGTCACCGTGTAATACAAAAAATTGGCCAGCGCAAGTACATGTAATAATTATTATTATATGTACTTGCTCTGGACAATTTTCTTTCTGACACGGTGACAGGAAAATACAGCGTGTTTTATATGGTCGTTCATGGGTATTCTTTCATTTTTCCGACTGTATATTAAATATGTTTTGGGGTTTTTACATAACCAAACATTTCTGAAGTCCTCAAGTTAATATTGGAAATAATTATCATTACTTCTCTGTAGGTTTTAAATTTGTTGAACATCCAATATTTTTATAAATTCAATATACTTTTACAGATATTCCCTCAGATAAATCATATTCAAATTTCACATTCATCATTATTTGTTTATGTCTTCACACTCAAAATAGTTCAAGGTTACCTGAGAGTGGTTTTTGTTCCATTTTTAATGGTGGGTTTTTCTATACTATTGCTTCTAAAAAGTTTCCTCAATTATTTCTTCTTCCCTTTACTTTTTGCTCATGTTTAAATGGGAAATAAAAATGGGAATATTTTTTAGCCATTTTGGAGAAACCACATGGTGAATTCGTAGCCCTTTGACCACCTAGGGAAACCATTACAGCCACAGTCAAGTCACCATTGGGAATATGTCAATTTGGGAAACACACTTTGGGACGTTCCAGTCCCATTTTCTGTTATCTTTCCACCTGCACCTACAAATAGGAGAGGTTAGCACTCTCCGTGTGCTCATTCGATGGATTGCAGCATCGAACCTTATCTGTTTTTTTTTTTGGGAACATTTAGTGTTGTGCATTGAGTAAATATTGGTTTTATATTTCAGACATTAAGTTTAATGCACTATGTTATTAATTTTTTTTAAGATCTAGTTACCTTTGTATTATTTGACATATTTTTATATTAGATTATTAGGTTCCCAAACTGTGATCCTATGGTAAGTTACTTTTGTGCAAAAGGTAATAAGCCTAGAAAATTAGGTTTTGTGTTTTATTATTGGTTTGATATTTATTTTGTAATATTACTTGCTTGTTTCCCAAATATTTTATTGTTATTCACTTTACTCCATTTGTTCGGTTAATATAGGTCATCGTTTCGGTATTTATCTCAACTTCATTTCTATTTCATTCACTGTATATTTAACTTGCTTACTTCATCATTGTATTTTCTCTTAGTGAGGCTTGGGCCTATTTATTGGTATTATTTGCATCTTTGTCGGTTTCAATTTAGTTATACGTAGCGGGCGTACTATAACCATTTGGTAGAGGACTCATGTGAGTTGTACCCTATATGTAAGTAAGAAGTACTTATGTAATTTTGTAACAGGTAACATTATTGTTGTTATCTTAGAGAGGTATAACTTTTTGTATAACGTATGTCATTTTAGAGTCACATGATACGCACTTGTGTAACTCAGAGATTGTCAAAAATCTAGTAGTTATTTTTAATAAATATTTACTTATTTTGTATATCATTTATTTTTATTATTCCTTTATATTCATTATTACAGATTTAATTTATTTAATAGTTAACAGCAGTGTAAGATACCTGGAAGAATGATAGAAGATCATTTTCATGGCGCCCATGATTAGTTAGTTTTATTTATTCTGTTCGTCTTTAGCAATTATTCATCTTCATTCATTTTCAGTACATTATTCTTATTTTATTATTTCACCTTTTAGTCATCATTACTATCTCCTTAGAGCTACTGTTCTTCGACAGGCATGCAAACGAGCCGTATCCATCCTTGAGTGTCAAGTTGTTCTCTTGCATCTCTTGCTAGCCAATTCTATTCAGTTTGCCTCTGCCTCTTCATACTTCCACTTTCCTCCACTAATACTACTGGAAAGTAGTATTTTTCCTACTACGGCTTCTCCACGCAGAAGCCACTTCCCTCTCTTCTTTACATCCCAAGCCCCTTCATTTTTGTACTACTAGTTACTGCCCTTTTCCTTACTTCTGTTGGAGTATATCTTTCTTTTTACTTTCAATCCAACAGAAGTTTTCTTTTTTTTTGTTATACATTCTTCTAGGAAAAGGACAGAAAGAAATTTCCTAGTACTCAAATCTGAGTAAAGATAGAAAAGTAAAAGATGGTTTTGCTTGTTTTCGATTCAGAGGGATGCACAATCGCTGGACAGCTGTTTCCACGATTTCAGGCTTCCTTAACTTTTACTTTTTACTTTTACATATTTTTTTACTATTATATCACCATTATCTTCTTGGTTAGAGTACCTGTATGACTTTTTTAAGCTAAAGTTATTGATTTTAATAACATTAGTCTGTATCGCTTATAAAAATAATTAGGTAACAAACTTTTTTTTGTAAATAATTGGGGTGAATTTTTTTATACATTATTAGCCCCTTTCATTTTTCATTTATTTTCCTCCAAATGTTTATTGCTTGTAAATAAATATTGTTCTCTAAAAGAGTTTTCTTTCATTTTCTTTTTAACACAAATTCAGGAATTTTCAGATGGCGATCGGTACACCGTACAAATGTAGACGGCATCATGGAAATAGACCGCATACTATAGTATCATCATTTTGTTTTAGATCTTCTTCTTCACGTGCCATCTCCGCGACGGAGGTTTGCAATCATCATGGCTATTCTGATATTCTGTTTTAATACTTAAGGTATAGTTAGGATAAATTCATACTTATTATACAGTAGCACCCCGTAAATCCGAACCCCGCGAATCCGAACTTTCGGCAAAACCGAACCAACGGAAAGTGAAAAATATTTAAAAATTCAAGACAAAAACTTAAAAACATGTTTATTATACAGAGTAAAGCCAGAAAATTGGACAATGTAGGATTACTAGGACTTTGATATTTAAAATTTCTTAAAAATAAATATTGTACTTTAATATATAGGTTTATAAAGTGTTTACAAAGGTTAAACACAAACTTACTTTGGTTCTCTCGTAGTCAACTTGAGTCCAAAAATATTGTCCACATTCTTGCGAGAACGTTTGGCTACTCAAAATCACAATGAAAGCTTTGAACTACTAGTTAAGGCTAACTTTCGGATAATCCGAACTTTTCGGAATCCGAACAGGCTGTCCCCCCAATTAGTTCGAATTTGCGGGGTTCTACTGTACTATTTACTTATACTTATAAGTATACTATTAAATCTAATAGTTAATTTTAAAAATTGTGCTTTTAACAAACTGAGAATCAATAATACATTTTCGACCATAATATTCAGTATAAATATACGTTTGAAAACTCCAGGGGGCACAAATCTATGATTGATTTTATAGTTGCTAATAGAAAAATCTGCCCAAAGCAGATTCTAGATATTCGAACTTTAAACTCAGTAGACGCAGGTACTGAACACAAACTAGTTCTAGCAAAAATAAGAATCAAAATAAGACCAAAATATTTCTATATGAAATCGCCGAGGAAAAATTCAATGTACAATCACTGTGAAACGACTCTACAAGAGAAATGTACCAAAGGAGGAAAGCCCAGAAGATATAGCTGAAACAAATAGACGACATCGAGGATATAAACGCGTGCTGGGAGAAAATTAAAAACAACATTGAAGAGGCAGTAAGAAAAGCTCTAGCAAAACGCAAAGTCATACTGAATAAAAGATCATGGTACAATACATCATGGTTCAGAAAAGAAATAAAAGAGAAACTTAAAGAGAAACGAGAGGCCTACACGAAGTATAAAACCCCAAATACTCCAGAATTCAGAAACACGTATAGAAAAATACGAAACAAAATAAAGCAGTTGGTAAGAAGAACAAAAAATTAACACTGGGAACAGTTTACAAAAAGGATGGAAAGCGACTTCCACGGCACACAAAAACAAATATGCAGATTCATAAGAAACTAACGGAAATAAATGGCAGAATTGAAGGAATACAATAACATACCAGCAGAAGAATGGGAAAGTTACTTGACGGAACTGTTTAAAGGAAAGAAAAATAATAGTCAACACAATAACGTACCAGTATTTAGGAAGTAGAGATAGCCATAAATTCACTCAAAAATAGAAAGTCACCAGGACCAGACGGAATAACCAACGAGCTTCTAAAATACGGAGGAGACAGTATAACCCTAGAGATGACAAAACGTATACAGATACCAAACGCATGGAGAAACAGCATAATTATACCAATGTTCAGGAAAGGAGACAAAGAACACCCCAACAATATAGAGGTATAAATCTACTGAACACGGCACTTAAGCTAACCACAAAAGTCCTAACCAACAAAATCAATAAACTAACAGCTTTCTCATATGAAAAACAAGGATTCAGATCCGGAAGATCCTGCGTAGATGCCGTATTTGTACTAAGACTAATCAAAGAAAAGGTCATCGAGTACAATAAACCAGAATATCTATGTTTTATAGACCTGAGAAAGGCTTTCGATCATCCAAGTCGAAGACGTATTACACCTACTGTACAGAAGAAACATACATATTATACGAACCATCAAAAACATCTACTTCCACAATCGAATAAATGCAAAGATAAATGGAAAATTAACACAGTTTATACCAGTACAAAGCGTAGTCAGACAAGGTGACTCGTTAAGCCCACTGCTCTTTAATATAATAATGGACGAAATAGTGGAAGCAGTACGTAATGGTTACAGAATCGCAAACAAAGAAATCCAAATATGATGTTATGCAGACGACGCGACGCCGCATTAATAACCGAAACAGAAGACGATCTCCAAAGATTAACAAACATCTTCAATACAACAGCCAAGAAATACAATATGATAATATCAGCAGAAAAAACCAAATGTATGACAACATCTAAATATCTTTCTTCTTCCTTAAGTGCCATCTCCGCAACGAAGGTTGGCAATCATCATAGGTATTTGGATTTTAGAGACGGCTGCTCTGAAAATTTCATTTGATGTACATCCGTACCATTCTCTCAAGTTGCGCAGCCACGATATTGTGCGTCTTCCTATGCTTCTTTTTCCTTGAATCTTTCCCTGTATAATCAACTGGAGCAAGTTGTATCTCTCTCCACTTGTAATATGTCCGAGGTATTCCCATTTTCTTGTTTTGGTGGTATTTAAGATTTCCATTTCTTTATTCATCTTTCTCAGAACCCCCTTTTTTGTGACGTGTTCTGTCCACGATTAATTTAGAATTCTTCTGTACAATCACAGCTCGAATGATTCTAGTTTTTTCATTGATGCAGCATTCAAGGTCTAAGCTTCCATTCCATAAAACTAAGTCGAGAAAACGTAGCACCTAAACAACCTTACTCTAAGCTCCAACTTCAAATCTCTTGTGCAGAGCACTTTTCTCATTTTGTTAAAATTTGCTCTAGCCTTTTCTATTCTGATTTTGATTTGCTGTAAGTAATCTCCTGTGGAGTTGATCATTGTTCCAAGGTATGCATATTGGTCGACTTGTTCAATATTAAATCCGTTTATGAAGATATTTTCGGTATTTTTTTTTTGAGTTTTTGATATTCATATAAACTTTTGTCTTCTTCACGTTCATGTTAGACCGTATTATTGTCGAAACTCCGCTATTCTGGTCACCAGCCTCTGAAGATCTTCAATATTTTCAGCTAAGATGACAGTGTCATCCGCATATCTAATGTTGTTAATGGTAACTCCATTTACCTTTATTCCAGTTGTTTCATCCTCAAGAGCTTTTTTCAAGATCTCCTCCGAGTAGGCATTAAAAAGAATTGGCGACAACTAACACGCATACCTGTCTCACTCCACGTCCGATCTCAATTGCCTCTGATAGCTGATCGTTAAAACGTTCTTTTACTCGTTGTTTATAGTATAAATTAGATATAATCCTGGGGTCATTGTAGTCTATCTTCTTTGATTCCAGGACATGCATTAATTGTTCATGTCGTACTTTGTCGAATGCTTTATTATAGTCAATAAAACACGCATATATATCTTGATTGACGTCCAGGCACCTTTGTATAAGTATGTTAAGTGAAAAAAGGGCTTCACAAGTTCCTAGGCCTTTGCGAAACCCAAATTGCGTATCATTAATGGGGTGGGCCGATTTTTCGAAATTACTAAAATGGTAAAATGCAATTGAAAAAAAGTTGAAGTGTATAAAAACAAAATTTTTGATATTAAATATTAATAAAATAATATTTTGAACTGCCACATAAATGTCAAAAATCTCAATTTTTATATTAAGAATATTAAATTTTGCATTTTACCACATTGTTAAATAATTAAAACTAAAAGTTTTATTACAATAAAGTTTTTGTATATTTTTTATATTTCAACTGCCACAAGGACATTATGTTAAAACTAAATTAGGCGATCATTACGGGAAGCGACGCCACTGACTTGGCTGTCCGATGTTTTCGGACCGATCGTAATGTTTTATCGATTTGAGACAAAGAGGTAGGTATTCTTTTATTTGGGAATGAATCAGTTTTCGACTAACAACCACGGAATACAGTCGTATTAGTCGTCGTATCTCTTGATCTTTTACGTCGTAATATAAGTTTGTTTATATGTTTATGTTTACCGATAAAATGGCGCGTAACACCAGAAATGAGTTAAAGTGTCCTATATTTGGAGCGTCCAATAGTATAAACGAAACAGTTTACCAACATCTGAAGATATGAACACTTACTTCAACTATGTTGAACATGAATTAAAACCGATTGCAACAAATCCACAACAAACCGCAACTGAGACAAGTCAAATTGTAGCAAAGAAAATTCAGGAAATTTGGAGTCGTGCTTCAATTCCAACCATTCATCAGTGCAGTATTATAAAGCGAATAACAAGTTATCGTATTAGAAATTTACTAAAACCTTATTAACAACGCAGTGGTGTTGCAAGTTATAAAAAACAGTTAAATGATTTCAGAACACAATCCAAAGTACTATTTGATGTGGCTGCTTGTAAATGTCTAGATTTAAATAATTGTTCTTGCGATAAAGTATTTAAAGTGCCAGCAGCCGAACGACCATTTTTAGAAGACCAAAGAATTCAAAGACGAATGGTAACTGGTGCCATATATATAACAATGTCCAAAAAGTTACAGAACCGAGAGGAGAGAAATTTATTGCAAATTCAAAAACAATTAAATGAGAATGTTGTTCACTTACCGAAATATCGATCTCGGCAGAAAAGAATAGCGACGGCAACACTTACACATGAATCGATCAGTTCTGCAGAAACTTCTACTGTGCAGCAAAAATCATTAGTTTCCTATAATGTGTTACAATTACCTGTGCTTGCAAGAACACTCGATCGTTTTGGTATTTCTGATCGAGCTGGTGCTGCAGTCGCTTCAGCAGTACTACAAGACGTCGGTATTATAAATATGGAAGATAATAGCAACATTATAGATAAGAACAAAATTTGTCGTGCTAGAACAAAAAAACGTGCCCTTCTTGAAATGGACGATTCTTCACAGTTACATGGCTTTTTTTTCGATGGTCGCAAGGATAATACGTTAAAAATGGAAGATAATCGTCGAAAGTTAATTCGAGAAGAACATATTACAATCTTAAAAATGCCTGAGTCGACTTATCTGGCGCATGTTACTCCTGATTCTGGTACTGCTGTGAACATTTTAAAAAGTATTTTAAAATATTTTGATGACTCTGACGTATCCACAGATGTCTTAAGAATAATAGGGTGTGATGGGACGAATGTTAATGTTGGAAAGTTTAATGGTATTATTGTGCAATTAGAAAAACATTTAAATCGCCCGTTGCAGTGGCTTATTTGCCAGCTGCACTGTAATGAATTACCTTTGCGACACCTTATGAATTTCCTTGATGGTAGTACAACTGGACCTCGTCACTTCAACTGACCTATAGGACAAGCACTCATTGGATGTGAAAATCTACCTGTTGTTAAGTTCAGTGTAATTGAATCATATGTACAGGAGAATGTGGATAGGTCTGATTTAAGTACAGATCAGCAATATCTTCTTGACATGTGTGTTGCAATCTCAGAGGGAAGTATTGACAACAAACTTTCTAAACGGTGCCCAGGTAAAATAATGCATTCCCGCTGGTTAACATTGACTAACCGTATACTACGTTTATATGTTTCCATTGTGGTTCCATCAATAATTTGATTACCTTAGCAACCTTTATTTTAAAAGTGTATGCTCCAGTATGGTTCCTTATAAAAACCAGACCGTCCTGCCTACATGGAGCCTTTAATTTTTGGAAAATGATTCAGTTATCTAGGTATTTACCACAACCCCTAAAGGATGTAATGGGTCCAGTTCTATTGCGAAATAGTTTTTTGCAGATCCAGAAAATATGCTACTTGGAATGTTAGGAGATCCAAGAAAACATATTAGAGAGCTTGCTGTGCGTCGTATTTTTAAAGCTCGAACAAGTAACATAAACCAGCGACTACGAACATTTGAGGTACCACCTGTGCTTAATACGAACGCTATGGATTATATCGATATCATAAATTGGAGTACAATACCCTTAACTGAACCACCATTAACAATTGGAAGTTCGAATGAAACTTTACAGGAAATTGTGGTTAATCCGGAGACATCAGCACTGTTAACGGAGCTTAAGTTATATCCGTCTTACACGCAAGCCGTTGAACGCATGATTAAACTTATGACAGAAGCTTCAGCAAAAGTTTGTGGTGCTGATAGCAGAGATGGTTTGATCAGAACCAAACTGGAATCACACCGAATTATGCCTTCTAACATTTGTTTCATTCTACGTATTATAACATTTTCGGATATGCAAGTTGTAAAACTAGTAAAATTTTAAATTCAAAATATTAGTGACCTTGTGGCAGTTCAAAACAGGAAAATATGAAAAAAATTATTTTTACAAAAAAAATTGTTTTCCTATAGTATGGTGTAACTAGGCCCAAACCCAGACATCCAAAGTGAAAGTTATCCTCCAACACCAGATTGTTCTATATGGTCCACATAATGTTCAGAAAAAAGTCACACCATTTTGAGCGTCGGGTTGGGGGGGGGGGGGAGAGGAGGTAGAAATCGGAAATTCGTAGTTTTTTAAGTTTTTCGTAAATATTTCTACAACTATACGATTTAGGATAAACAAACTTCTATACAAAAATGTTCTATGCATAATCCTTCTAAAATGAACGGTTTCAAAGTTACTGAGGTAGTATAGTATAATTGGTCCAAAAAAGGCCTAACCTAAACATCCAAAGTAAAGGTTTTCCTCCAACACCAAATTGTTCTATATGGTCCACATATTGTTCAGTAAAAAGTTACACCATTTTGAGTGTCCGGTTTGGGGGGAGATGGGGGAGAAGTAGGTAAATTAGTAGTTTTTTAAGTTTTTCGTCAATATTTCTAAAACTATGCTTTAGCGTAAACAATATTATATACAGAAATGTTCTACATAAAATTTCAAACAAGAAAGGTCTTATACATAATTGTTATAAAATCAACATTTCCAGAGTTACGGAGGGTGAAAAGTGGAGGTTTTCGATATTTTTATATTTTTTAGAAATTTCCTACTGATTTTCTTTATCAGGATTGTGTTTTATAAATTAAATTTGCTATTTTAGTGGCCGATGGTATGTTAGTGGTAAGCTCTTGATGAAACGTCAACCTCACCACCCCAAAATCATCATCAAGTGCCCAAAAAATATAAAAAGTATCGAAAACCTCCACTTTTACCCTCCGTAATCCTGGTACCGTTGATTTTATAACAATTATGTATGGGACCTTTTTTGTTTTAAATTTTATGTAGAACATTCTTGCATGGAACATTGTTTACGCTAAAGTATAGTTTTAGAAATATTGACGAAAAACTTAAAAAAAAACTACCAATTTACGGATTTCTCCCCCATCTCCCCCCCAAACCGGACGCTCAAAATGGTGTAACTTTTTACTGAACCATATGTGAACCATATAGAACAATTTGGTGTAGGAGGAAAACTTTTATTTTTGATGTCTCGGTTAGGCCTTTTTTTGGGCCAATTATACTATACTACCTCCGTAACTTTGGAACCGTTCATTTTAGAAGGATTATGCATGAGACCATTTTTATACCAAATTTAATGTAGAACATTTTTGTATAGAGGATTGTTCATGCTAAACCGCGCAGTTTTAGAAATATTGACGAAAAACCTAAAAAACTAAGAATTTACCGATATCTCCCTCCTCTCCCCCCCAAACCCGACGCTCAAAATGGTGTGACTTTTTTCTGAACATTATGTGGACCATATAGAACAATTTGGTGGTGGAGGATAACTTTCACTTTGGATGTCTGGGTTATGCCATCTTTTGGATCAATTCTATCATACTACTACTCCACATGTTTTTTGGATTACAAGATCTGAAATCAAAATATTTTTGAATTCAAAATTTTAGTGACCTTGTGGCAGTTCAAAACAGCAAAATATAAAAAAATTTATTTTTACAAAAAAAATTGTTTTCCTACTCCACATGTTTATTTGGATTGCAAAATCTGAAATTAAAATATTTTTGAATTTCGTATACAAATCGGCCTACCCTAATCATTAATGTCTATGTCCAGTTTATGATATATTTGGAAATGGATGACATTCAATAGCAACTTGGGACATCAAACTAATGGTGTGGTAGTCGCCGCATTCTCTGGCGTTTTCCTTTTTAGGGAGACAAATAAAGATTGACGTTAACCATTCTTTGGATAATGTACCTGAGCTATAAATTTTGTATAAGAGTATCACTAAACCATCAATATGCTGCTCATTTATAATTTTTAGAAGGTCGATAGGAAGCATGTCAGGTCCTGGGCTTTTTTCATTCTTCATTGTTTTTAATGCGTGGATTATTTCTTCTTTTTTAAAATTTGGACTTATTTCTCCTGAAGTATGTGTTCTATGTGTTCCAGGTCCCCTCTTTCATCATCGAACAGTTCGTCTATGTATTCTGCCCAACGTTCTACTTTCTCATCGGTCTGTGTTATAGATGGTTATAATAACCCCGTGTCTATCCATTAGTGCACTAGTAAGATTTTGTTTTCTTAGTCCAGCTATTTCTTTGACTTTCTTATGAAGATTAAATAGGTAGAATCTTTTTTGGAGGACCTCGATATCTTTCCATTTCTCTTCAAAGTGTTTTTCTTTTGCATGCTTTATCAACTTCCTTATCTCGTGGTTAATCTCCCTGTATTTATTGTTATCTTTGTTCTTATATTGTATCCGTTATTCCATTATATTCATTATTTCGTCGGTCATCCATTCCTCTTTTCTCTTTGTGGAAGTTTTTAGTATTTCTTTGCACGGTTCTATTAGGCAATGTTTTAGTCGCTCCCAGTGCTCGTCAATATCATTGGTGTCTATGTTCAGTTTTCTGCAGTTCATATGCAGTTCGCGTTGAGCATTTTTTAACGTTGGGTTCTTTAAGCTTGCTTATGTCTATTGCAGCAATTCTCGGATGTTTTTCGGTAAATACTCCCTACGATGTAAAATTGAAATTTATGGGAAAATAATAAAGCAGCAAGCAAGGTTAAGATATCTATGAATATATATAACTAGTTACGGAGATATACAACAAAGTTTAAAAACAAGTAAAGCGGCGGGATCTCTTAAGGACACAATTTGGAAGAACAAACACTTAAGACAAGACACAAAAGCACGAATCTATAAAGCAGAAATTAGACCTATATTGATATATACGGCGGAGATGAGACCTGACATATTTCAGTCGAGAGGACTACACCAGAAATACGACGAATATCAGGGAAAAGTCTGTTGGATAGAAAGAGAAGCGAAAACATAAGAAAACGTAGAGAAGACATAAATGGATGGGTGACAAAACTGAAACAGGAGTGGAACGAACACATTAGTAGAATGGCAGAGGATAGGATAATACGAATAGCACGAGATAAGTCACCAAATGGACGAAGAAGTATTGGCAGCCAAATAAAAGATGGTACAATAATTTAAACAATTTAGGAGGCTAATGTTGAAAAAGAAACAGGCTACATACAATAAAGTAGAAGAAGAAGAAGAAGCAGAAGAAGTAGAAGAAGAAGAAGAAGAAGAAGAAGAAGAAAACTATTAATAATTTAAATTATAATTATTAAAATGCAAACTGTATTTTTATTTAGAGCTTAACTCTAAATGAAATTAAATAATGTTGACACCTCACAATTTCGAAATTATTCAATAATATTTAATAATTAAAATATATTCTTTACAAAATTACTGTTAAACTAATAAAATAAAAATCTTGTAAGCATATACGAACAAAAAATTAAACAGTACTAATAGTAGAGGCATTGAAGGATTGAAGTGTCGATTTTTTTGAAGTAAGACGGATTTTAATGCAGTTTAGTGCGTTGGATTCGTGAGAATGTCAGGAAACTTTGTGAACTAATGTAATGAATAAGAAATCTCAAATTGCATTTGTGCACAAGAAAAATGCATTTGAAAAATGCATTTCGGTAAATAGTGTGAAAAATTGACTCAATTTTCTTATTAGGGGGTTTTTGGGGTCGCTGAAAACGAATATGAGGTCGGCAAGAGTGTGCAAACTACCTGGTGCCTGCAGCGGGTGTAATAAACGTCTTCCTCAGGAGTATTGTGGTAATTTATCATATAATTGGATTAAACTCATTAATCGGGGGTTTTTGGGGTCGCTGAAAATGAATATGAGGTCGACGAGAGTGTGCAAAGTACCTGGTACCTGCAGCGGGTGTAATAAACGTCTTCCTCTGGATTATTATGGTAATTTATCATATAATTGGCTTACACTCATTACTCGGGGGGTTTTTGGGGTCGCTGAAAACGAATATGAGGTCGGCGAGAGTTTGCAAACTACCTGGTGCCTGAAGCGGGTATAATAAACGTCTTCCTCTGAAGTATTATGGTAATTTGTCATATAATTAGTTTAAACTCGTGGGGTTTTGGGGTAATCTATTTTCTTTGATGTAATTATAGTGATCGAAAAGGGTGGTATTTTTATTATAAATAAATATAAATTTTTATTATTATAATATATTTATGGTTAAAAAAGTTCATTATACCAAATTTATCTTAATTTATCTTTAAAATTCATTTTCTTCATCATTATCATCTTCTTCATTATTGCCTTCCTCTCTCGAGTCCAATGCAATATTTGTGCAATCAGAGCCTGCATAATTTTTGCAGGCTAAATTAAAAACTTGGTTGTACTAGACTAAGTTGGTTAGGTCATCTTGCGAGAATGGCTGACGGAAGGTGGGCAAAGGACTCGCTGCTGAGAGGGTAAGGAGAGAGGAGAAGAGGACGACCCAGGAAAAAGTGGCTAGAAGCATGTAAGGAAGACCTGCAAACAATCGGGATATCAAATTGGAGAACTGCGGCCATGGACAGGAGAAAATGGAGAAAAACCGTGGAGAAATTCCAAGCCATGGGCCTTTAAGGCCTGTTGAGCTATATTATATATATATATATATATATATATATATATATATATATATATATATATATATATATATATATATACATATATATATAATATATATATATATATATATATATATATATATATATATATATATATATATATATATATATATATATATAAAACAGATGAAATAGAGAATGTGGAAAAATCCCCTTACGAACAATTCACACATCCACCATTTCGGGCTGGTATATATATATACATATATATATATATATATATATATATATATATATATATATATATATATATACCCCACCATGTTTCACTCTTCCATTCATTGACATTTTTCATATGTTAGGTCGTCCGACCGACATAGCTCCACAGTATATGGAGGAGCTAAAGAAATCAATGTAAATCGATTTAATTTATCATATTTCACCTTTCTACAACTTTTTAGAGGGACGACTTATTATGGTTTTTTTAACATTTTGTATAATTTAGTTTGAGACATGACCGAGAGTTGCGGCGGCGCCACCGCTCTACGTATATTGACTGCAGTATACGAAATGTAGGTATTTCCGATGGTAGGTCTTCCGCTGAATATATGTTTATATTTTTACATAGCATAGGTATTCCGCAAATCGGGCAACACTGCATGCAATTAAATCTATTTTAGGAATATTCGACTGTTGGTCTCTCGCGTCGTTTATCGCCTAATATCTTGAAGTATTAGCACTGTTTATTTATGACTACCTATATAGTGGTTTCATAAATAAATGCGTGTATAATTTTTCAGTGTTTTTTTATTTTTGATGTTTTTTGTTTCTGTTTTTTTGGTTTTGTTATTTTTTCCATTGTTTATTAAACTATGTTTATTTGTGTATTCATTCTAGTTTTTCAGTGGATTTAGTAGTTATTTTCTATATTTGTTTTATTTTGTTTAATCTTACATTTGATTTAGATGTGTGTACATATAATTCTATAATATAGATCAAAACATACATTTCGTTATTCTTACTATTATATTAATTAAAATTAATGTAGTGAGTTTTAGTCCACGACAAACGCATGGGCATTTTAATTCCAATTATATTTATGTAATGTATTATCGTTTATTAGTAAATATACCTGTATTTTAATAATTAATACATACATACATAATCGATTGCCTCTTATACCCATAGGTTATATGCTGCTCTCTGCAAATTTCCGCCACTTCTTCCTGTCTGCTGCTAAAACTTTTGCTTCTTTCCACGATGTTCCTCTTTTCTCCAGTATTTCGTTTACATTAGTGTTCCAGCTTTTGCTTGGTGTACCCCTCGTGCTTTTATCCACTGCTTTGGCCTCCCATGGCATTTTCACTTCTATGTAACCAGTCATTCTTATCATGTGTCCAGCCCATTTAACGTCTTTTCTTTAATTTTTTCGTTGAACGATTTTACCTGTAGTTCATGTCTTATATCTTGGTTTCTTCTTTTGTCTAATCTTCTTGCTCCCACCACTATTCTAAACTATCTCATTTTTGTAGCTTGTAATCTTTTTCTTTGTCTGTCGTTCAGTACCAAGTTTTCTGCCCCGTATATTTTAATTGTCTGTATAATTAATAATATTAAATATATCGTGTATATTTATCTATCAACGGTATTATTTATATTATTTTAAAGTGCGCATGCTCCACTTGTCGTGGACGAGTCCTTGACTGTCTCCGCGAACACACTTAATAGTACGGGATCCGAATAGGAGGTCGAAATGTACCCATCTGCTTGCCGGATGAAACATTTTTTTTATTAAATTTCATACATAGACAAACACTACCAGCATGGGTTGCCTATCAAAATCGTGTCATAGCTATCCTTAATGGGGGCCGTAGGGGTTGAAATCAACATTTTAAGCACATTTTTTTAGAATTTTTTTTGAAAGTATGAGAGAATAATTTTATTTTTAAATTAAATAAGCATATTAAGTATAATTCGAAAACTATTTAAAAAAAATTCAAGAAAAAATATTGAAAAATAAGCCAACGGTGGATATCAGAATTTACCATTGGATCATGGTAGACAAAAAATTCAAAAAGATTTTATTAGCTTATGACTTCTCGAGGTAACGCTGTCAAGTTTCTTTTAGTTTTAATGATCTTTGACTTTTTAGTATCAATCAGAAGAAAAAACAATGAAATTTTTTACAGAAAAAAGGGTGAAAATCAACATATTCATTATTGTTATACAAAATATAAGCATAAAACAAAGTGTATTACGATATCTCGACAGTGTTACCTAAAGGAATGTCTAACGAAAATATGTACAAAATTCCAGGTGAGTTGGTCAAGTGGTTTTTGAGTTACAATGTCTAAAGTCTTTGAAAATAGCAGTTTTGAGAAAAACGCTTCTAAAGTATTGTCAACTTTTATTTTCATTTTTTTTTGTCTGTCAAAACATATAGTGATGCAAACCGGAATGTTTTTGAATCGCGGGGTAATTTACAAAAGAAAATGAGAACAGCTGTTGACCGTTTCTCACTATGCTCAAGCGCGCTGGCGCGAAGATACTGCAAACCGAGTCGAAGTGTAACAAAAATAAGAAAACTTCTGTTGGAGTGAAAGTAAAAAGAAAGATATACTCCAACAGAAGTAAGGAAAAAGAAGAAAAGAAAGACTAAGGTAATTAAATAGTTGGGCTATTATGGAAAATGAAGGGGCTTCTCCATTGAAGCTGAAGTAGGGAAAATAAATACTACTTTGCAGTAGTACTGAAGAAAGGGGAATTAGAAGGGATAGAAGTAGAAGTGGGAAGAGACAGAGGCAAACTGAGTAGAGTTGGCTAACTATAGATGCAAGAGAGCAACTTGACACTCAAGGATGGATACGGCTCGTTTGCATGCCTGTCGAAGAACAGTAGCTCTATATAGATAGTAATGATGACTAAAAGATGAAATAATAAAATAAGAATAATGTACTGAAAATGAATGGAGATGAATAATGACTAAAAACGAACAAAATAAATAAAACTAACTAATCATGGGCGCCATGAAAATGATCTTCGATCATTTTCCCAGGCATCTTACACTGCTGTCAAATATTAAATATATTAAACCTGTAATAATGAACATAAAGGAATAATAAAATAATTGATATACAAAATAAATAAATCTTTATTAAAAATAACTACTAGATTTTTGACAATCTCTGAGTTACACAAAGTGCATATCATGTGACTCTAAAATGACATAAGTTATACAAAAGTTATATCTAAGATAACAACAATAATGTTATCTGTTACAAAATTACAGGTATAAGTACCTCTCACTAACATATAGGGTACAAAATTACAAGTCTTCTACCAAATGGTTATAGTACGCCCGCTACGTACAACTAAAGGAAACTGACAAAGATGAAAATACTACAAATAAATATATGTAAATAGGCTTGAGCCTAACTAAGGGAAAATACTAAATGAATTAAGCAAAGTTAAATATACAATGAATAAAAGTTATAGAAATGAAGTTAAGATAAATACCGAAACGATGACCAAAATTATCCGAGCAAATGCAATAAAATAAAGTAACGACGAATTAACCAAACAAATGAAATAAAGCGAATAAATAAGAAAATATTTGGGAAACAAGCAAGTAATATTACAAAAAATAAATATCAAACCAATAATAAAATATAAAAACCTAATTTTCTAGGCTTATTACCTTGTGTACACAAGTAACTTACCAGAGCTACAATAGTTTGGGAACCAAATATTAATATTCAAATATGTCATATGTATACAAGTATGTCATATAAAAAAAGGTACGCTAAATCTGAAAAAGTAATTAATAATGTATCACATAAATGTCTGAAATATAAAAAACTCTAGTTACTCTTATCACCACACTAATTGTTCCCAAACGACTCCTAAAGAGGTTGCTGATGCATCCTCAGAAATGAGCATCCGGATGATGCAAAATCATGCCTCCTGTAGACCCAGGTGCGAAGACGAAAATTGAGCTGGAATGCTCCCCAACGCTTGCTCCCAATGACATACTCCCAGGTTGACTTGGCGGTGGCTGCAATAAGGTCAAGGTGGCTTCCCTAGGTGGTCAAGGTGGGTACGACTTCACATGAGGGTTAGCTTTCTTCCAAATGGCGGTTAATTTTTTATTCCTCTTCCACTGATGGTACTCCCATCCTTACTCCAGGAAACCCGTACTCCAGGAAACAAGTGGTGGTAGCTTTTCACTATACGACTATACTTTAACTTAGTTGAAATAAAAATTAATTTTGAAGAAATTAACCGCCATTTACGGTACTAAATACCCACCAACCTGTCAACCTCGCAGCCACCGGCCAAGTGTCTCTCATTCCTCCCACAGTCAGCGAGGAAAACGTCAAACTCTCACGGAACACGAATTAAATGACAAGGAACGGTTCAACAACTATGTTCCGTACAGTGTGACGTCACATGAGAAGTCCTTTATGAGAAAATTAAGAAATTGATTAAGCGATCAAGAGAAAATAATTTTTTAAAAATAATTACAGCGCTAAAAATGATATTATAACGGGTGGACCGTTACAGAAGGTAGGAAGATAGTGTTGAATATCCCTATCTTCGGCTCGCTTTGCAGCAGGTTCGCGTTAGCACGCTTGAACGTAAGAACAACGGTCAGCAGCTTTTCTCATTTTCTTTTGTAAATTACTCCGCGATTCAAAAAGATATTCCGGTGTACATCATTTGACGATTTGACAGACAAAAAAGAAATTGAAAATAAAAGTTGACAATACTTTAAACGCCTTTTCCTCAAAACTGCTTTTTTCAAAGGCTGTAGACATTGCAACTCAAGAACTACTTGACCGACCCACCTGGAATTGCGTATATATTTTCTTTAGACATTCCTTGAGGTAACGCTGTCGACATATTTTTTGCTTTATGCTTATTATTTAACAATAATAAATATGTTGATTTTCGCCCTTTTTTGTGCAAAAAACTACGCCCTCCCCCTTAGGGATTGCTATGACACGATTTTGATAGACAACTCATGCTGGTCGAGTTTGTCTATATATGAAATTTAATAAAAAAAAATGTTTCATCCGGCAATCAGATGGGTATATTTCTACCTCCTATTCGGATCTTAGACTATATGTCTGTATAACAAATTTAATCAAAAATGGCAAATAAATATTACATATTAACGTCAAATATTTTAAATGTGTATATGTTTAATGCCAAATTGTGGAGTCATGCACGGAGCGAATAGTTAATTTAATGTATATTTTTTTTTCGGCGAGTACCTACTCAAATCTAAGCGTTCAAGCTTAAAAAAAGAGAAAACGGTGCATTTTATAACATACACTTACTTAACACTTGTCAAAGTACTTTGAAATACCTATTAACTGAGCTACAGAAGAAGTTGATAGCATCCAAATTTATGCTCCAAACATTTTTCCAAGCAAATGTTATTGTTTTTTTTTTCATAACTCCGTTAATTTTTATTATATCAGGTTGATCCAAAAACCATTTGAAAGGCAATTTTATTAGCTATAAAATTTTATTAAATCTAAATACATTTTTTAAAAGGATTAATTAAAGGGCCCCGGTTACATGGTTTTCGCAGTAAAATTTAGGCTTCAAGTGTTTCTGTCTCGGTTATTTTGTATCATTCAAAAATAAAAAAAGACAAGTAAAATCTTTGCTAACAAAGAAACATAAATTTCGTTCTGTGTCAAAAAAAACTCTATAAACAGGTCAAAATTTATGATGTCATTACTTATGCCAAAAATAAAAAAGTCGCATAGGGATTACTAAATATTTTAATTTTTGTGGAAATGGCGTCTGTTTTATTTTTCACTTTTTCCTAAAAAATTGAAAGGTTCTTCTATTAAAAGTTTTTTTAAGTAAGGAATTTATTAGATGTTTAATAATTAATTCTATTCATTTTAAGTTCAATTCTCTCTTAAGGCTGGAAGATGAGTTTCTTGAGAGGGGGTTGTAGCTCAATAATCAAAATGCGCGAATTTTAAGAGTTTAATCTTATACTTTATATGCTATACGAATTATATTTGCGGTACGATAAATATTTTAATCTTTCCCAACGTTTTTTTCTTTGTTGAATCAATGGACCGTGATAGTGTGACGTCAAAATGTCAAAATTTTTCCAAACACGCTGTGTCTAGGGTATACGCTAACGTGTACGCAAATAAAAAAGTTAGGTAGAATGGGTAGAATTAAAGGTCATAACAAATATTTTTCTAATCAAACAAACACTAAACATATCAAAATAGCGTGTATCAAAATATACAGTACTGCCCACGCTAAATAGTCACTAGCTTGATGAAGTTTAACTTCTTTATTTGCGTACATTTTAGCGTGTACCTAGACACAACGTGTTTGGAAAACTTTTTTTGACGTTTTGACGTCACGACTATCGCGGTCTATTAAAGGGTTGTTTGGGGGGTTAACACAACGATGACAAGACTACGATGATATCTGTTACATGACAAGAAAGCTAATAGAGGAATATAGGAAATGGAGACTAGAGATCAAAGAGACAAATATATGAATATCGATGGAACGCAGCAGGACTTGCTACTAGACGGAGGAGAAACAATTAGTAAATGTAACGATTATAAATACCTGGAGCTAAAACCAAGAGAATCACGAACACTGGACGGAGCCATTAAAAACGGAATATTCAGGGCAGGAAAGCAATTACGCTTTTAAACTCAGTACTCTGGGACAAGCAGATAAACAATCAAAACAAGAAATAGATCTATAATGCCGTAGTATAAAGCATTATAACGTACAGCTGCACAGTATGGCATATGAAGGAAAAATCAAAACAAATGTTAGAGGTCACCGAAATGGATTTCTGGAAGATCAAGAAGAGAACATGTCACCAATGAACGGATACGAGAAATAATGAAGGTCACACATACAATAAATGAGGAAATCAACTAAATATAACTAAGATGGTTTGGTCACGTACAAAGAATGGATGAGGATAGAATCCCAAAACAAGTACAAAACTCTCATAATATATAGCTCGTAATTTATCGCAGTTGTTTTTTAATTTGTGCAAAGTGGGGGGACCAGCCCAATAGGGGTATGGTATAACAAATACCTACCACAAGAATAAAGAGAACTTATGAATAAAAAACTGATGATGTTTTCTAATAGAATCTTACGAGCTTCCAGGATCTGATTATAATACACATATTTATAAATAGAATAGATGCCTACATTCTTTATAAGTATGGATTTTTCTAGTTGAAGAATTAATGTTTTATCAATAACTTTAAGATTCCAAACTCGTTTTAGGGCAAATGCTGAAGTAAAACATAATTTACTAAAATATCTTTGTTATGTTGATTCAAATTTAGGGAACCCGAGTTAAATAACAAAAGAATAAACAAAATTTACACCTTACAGACATTAATATTATTTTAGAAATAGACTTTTTCATTAACGAAAGTAGGTACATAACGCAATTAAACTAAAACAAAATATACCTATAACATTTTAAAAACAGAGATAATAATATATTTATAATAATTATTATCAGATTCACCACAAGTATTCATTTCATTTAAATGTTAAAAACCACAAAACAAAACCAAATTAAAGCAAAGGTATAACATCAAAAATAAAACTTAAACAAACGCATCACTATGAACAAACAGGTGATTTCATGACGTCACAGTTCTTTTAAAATTTTGCCATGGCGAGACAAACGTCTAAATCTGGCAACACAGGTTGGTTAATCTATTAAATGCATTTTGCAACAAAAATATACTCAGGAAGACCGAAACCTGTTAGAAATGGATAATGTAATTATACACGTGGAAGATTCAAACATTGCACAATGTAAGGAGGAGAGAAAAATAGTAGATTAAAAAAATAACAAAAAAAAATGATTTATATTTTTCCACACTGCATATCATAAAGGTGTTTCAAGCGATATACTCAAATCGAAAAGTACATATACTCACTCCTTCTGGGAGACGACTTATAGCTGCTTTCCGAAAGGAGGAGTTAAACATACTGGGGTGTATATATATATATATATACATATATATATATATATATATATATATATATATATATATATATATATATATATATATATATATATATATATAATATATATTATATATATATAAATTACAAACTAACCCATGCTTCCTGCACCCGCATATATTGCCGCAGTCTGACTTACAACTACAAAATATTAAATTTAAAATGTATGGAGGACCAGGTGGCTGAGTCATTCTAACTGGAATTAGTACATTATTAGGTAATTCCCATCCCCAATCGGTTGGGTTCATGTTACTGTCCTCTCCAAGCAGCCAAATTTGTGTTTGTAAATATACCCTTTTTAAATGCTGGGTAAATGCATCAACAGATGAAAGAATTTTTCAATGACAATCTTTTTATTTTTGGCAATAGCCATTAAGTACATTCTGTATCTAGTAATTTTCTCTCAAGGCAAAACCACCATGAAATTAGAACTTAGTCGTTGCGATATTTATTTTTAGCGACCCCAAAGACCCCCGAATAACAAGTTTGGGCCAATTATTTAACAAATTACCATAATAGTTCAGAGGAAGACTTTTATTACACCTGCTGCAGGCACGAGGTAGTTTGCACACTCTCGCCGACCTCAGATTCATTTTCAGCTACCCCAAGAAACCCCGAGTAATGAGTTTAATCCAATTATATGATAAATTACCACAATACTCCAGAGGAAGACGTTTATTACACCCGATGTAGGCACCAGGTAGTTTGAACACTCTCGCCGACCTCATATTCGTTTTCAGCGACCCCAAAAACCCCCGAGTAATGAGTTTAAGCCAATTATATGATAAATTACCACAATACTCCAGAGGAAGACGTTTTACACCCGCTGCAGGCACCAGGTAGTTTGCACACTCTCACCGACCTCATATTCGTTTTCAGCGACCCCAGAAACCCCCGAGTAAGAAAACTGAGTCTATTTTTCCCACTATTTACCGAAATGCATTTTGAAATGCATTTTTCTTATGCACAAATGCTATTTGAGATTTCTTATTCATTTCATTAGTTCACAAAGTTTCCTGACATTCTCACGAATCCAACGCACCAAACTGCATTAAAATCCGTCTTACTGCGCCAAAAATCAACAGTAAGGCCTATTTTTTTGCTTCAATGCCTCGACTATAATACTTAAATTCTAATCACAGGAATAAATGTTGGTAATGGCGCAAAATTATTATTTTGTGTGCTGCAGTTAAAGCCCAAGAGATAATTGTCTACACTGGGGAAACATAAAGACCGTATTTAAACATGTACTTTAGTAAATAAAAAAACTTACAGTTTAAAATTATCCGCCTTCGCTAAAGCACAATGAGCAGCTGTGAGTATTATCCTCGCATTAAGAATAGATCCGGTGCATGGGTATTTTATCTCTCCAGTGAGTACATCTGAAATATTTTAAAATAATTTTAATTTTTTAAAGAAACGTAATGCATTCGGGAGTTTGTTCTAGGGTGAAATATTTTATCTGTCATTATATTTTTCTGACTACTTGTTTGGTTCTATTATTATTATTATTCATTTTCATTCCCGACAGAGCAAAACAAGAATTTTTTTATCCATCGTAAAAAGGAAATATAAAATTGTTTGAAAATAAAAATTACTGTAAATAAAGAAATAAGACTAAAAAACCGCTAAACGCCGTAAAAATGAGTGGCGCATACAATATTCCAGCTACAAAAGATCTGATATGAATACTACGTGGCGCGAAAATGTATTTTCATTTTGATGAGAAACAAATTTCTAGTTTTATTTTAAAATATTTTTCCATAATATTTGCTCATTTTAAGTAAAATGCTCCACAAAAGAGTAACTTTGACACAGTTTGAATTTTGAAACTCTTTTGTGGCGCGTTTACTTCAAAATTAGCAAATATTATGGAACAATCTTTTAAAACAAAACTTGAATTTTGTTTTGCATCAAAATGAAAATACATTTTCGCGCCACGTAATATTTATATCAGATCTTTTGTAGCTGGAATATTCTATGCGCCACTCATTTTTACGGCATTTAGCGGTTTTTTATTTTTGTATTAGGAGTTTTTCAAAGTTATTTATAAATTAAATGTATGAAGTTGAATGCAATGTTTCTCGATTACACATTTACAAATCGTCGCCTTTGTCGCATTATCTCCCAAATAATCTAGTGTCCAACGAATGTACGCTAGATTTTTTTTCTATTCGAAATAGATTGAAAAAAATGTTGGGATGGCCGGTAAATATACTCGAATTGCCCGTTACCAGATCAAATTTAGCGTCGTAATCACTACAACTACATAAACCACTTCGGGAATAATCGTTAATTGGATTATACTTTTGTAGCTTAATAGCTTCTAAACGGCTTATTCGATTTTGATCAATAAACATGAGTTTGAAACGTATTGACAAGTAGTATCTGATGCATTTAAAGTCAAGTATGATGTGATAACTAAAGCTATTACAGGAATTATTGAGCTTGAAAAACCGTTTTTTCCCATAGGAAATAGATGTGATCATATTTATGAAGCCTACAACTTAAAAATTCGAATTTTCCCGGATATGTGGTATACACCGTGAGATTCGTCTAGAGTCCTTCTACAAACGCTTAGTTATTGGCGCAATTCGTAGGTTGAAATTTTGAGTAATAGTCGAAAAACCAAAATTTTCAAAGCTTAGTTTTTCAGTTTTTTGGTTATACTGAGCCGTGTGTATATGATCCTGACGGCTTAAACACCATTTGAAAGGAAAACTAAACGCTATTGATTTGCTGTATTTGCGGTTCTCCTGGCTCTTCTTGAACCGAAGATATATACCCCCAAAAATATGCCATTTTGTACCTATCAAGTCCTATAGCTGGCTTATGGGTGGTCAAAATTTAAAAACTACACCGGTTCTGAATCAACCCTGACCCCTTCTTTAAACACAGAAGAAAAAATTCAGATCGGTTTAACTTTTCCACACACATACATACATATCCACAAACATTTTCCCTTTTTTAAATAGAAATTGAGTCATATTTCTAAGCTCGGTAACTTTCGAATGGTTTAACTGATTTTCAAAATTAGACATGCGTTGGAAAGGTAATGAGCAGTACTATTAGAAGCCGCAAAGGTTGGACTTAAATTTTTAAAGTTTTTGGGAGCTTTGGGGATGAGAACGAAAAACAGACTCTAAAATAAGAAGGGGCGTAAAATCCACACCCTTGGACCAAAATGGATGGTTGACATATAAATGGGTGAGTCTTTTCCTAAGACTCACCCCTCCAACAAAATTTAAGATGGGAGTTGGCGCAACTTTTAATTTAGTCAGATTTAGAAAATCGAAAATTTCGTGTGTCGCGTGTAGGGGGTGTGAGTGTGCGCCACTGGCGAGAACTGCCGTGCTTTGGTAATACGTAAATAAATAACATTATGTAGATATGGAAACGACACTGTGCTGTTAGCAGGAACATAGAAAGAGCTTAAACTTTTTTGAAAAATATGAATACACTATGGAATAACTGGCCCAAAGAAGAATGGAACGGTCACTATATGGACTGGCGTCACAGATGTTATAGAGCGAATAGCAAGGAAGGGAGGTGGACAGTTTGGAGACCACAAGAAGACAGAAGAAGTAGAGGTTGACCACCTACACGATGGACAAACGACGTTTAGGTTCCCAGATACCCAAAAGGGTATCTGGGAATTAGTTGCAGGAAGCCCAAGACCGACAGAACTGAAATAAATTAGGGGAGGTCTATGTTCAACTTTGGACGCAGAAGGTTGGATGTAGATGGTGATGGAATAACTACTATGATATACACATTAATGCCAATAAAACTAAAGTATGTGAGGTAAATAAAAATCGAACTCATCAAACAAACTTGTATAAGCAACTCTTCAAAAGTAATTATTTTTGTGAATAAGTACAAATAAATAGCCTAAGAGCTGGGAGCGGATTTTCTGCGTGATAAGTAATATGGAAAAACTATACGGGTATATGTTGAATTAGGTGTGTACATGACTTTCACCAACTGCCGGAAACCAGAGTTGGGGCCGAGAGTAGTTATAAGGGGTCAAAGTCGCGGATTTTATTATTTTTTTGTGACGCTCATTATTGAGATAATGCACCAAAACTTGGGAATAAGCAGACCAAGACATAACTAAGTAAAATCCCCAGAGCCGGAAATCAGAGTTCCGGACGGGGGTAGTTATAAGGGATCAAAGTCGCGGTTTTTATTATTTTTTTTGTGACGCTCATGATCGAGATAGTGCACCAATATTTGGGAATAAATAGGTCATGACGTAACTAAATAAAATCTCCAGGGGTGAAACGCTGCGTGGCCGAGAAAGGGGTGGGGCAGAGGTGAATATAAAAAACATAACGGGATTTCTGTGACGTTCTTGATTGAGATAGTTCACCAACATTTGGGAATAAGTAGGTCATGACGTAAATAAGTAAAATCTCTAGGGGCGGAACGCTGCGTGGCCGACAAAGGGGTGGGTGTAGGGGTAAATATAAAAAATATAAGGGGTTTTTTGCGAAGTTCGTGATGGAGATAGTGCATCAAAATTTGGGAATAAGTAGACCATGATATAACTCAGTAAAATCCCCAGAGCCGGAAACCAGAATGGGAGACGAGGGTAGTTATAAGGGGTCAAAGTCGCGGTTTTATTATTTTTTTTGTTACGCTCATGATTGAGATAGTGCATCAAAATTTGGGAATACGTAGGTCAGGACGGAACTAAGTAAAATCTCTAGGGGCAGAACGCTGCGTGTGGGACAAAGGAGTGGGTGTAGGGGTGAATATTAAAAATATAAGAGGTTTTTTGCGACGTTCATGATTGAGATAGTGCACCCAAATTTGGGAGTAAGTAGGTCATGACGTAACTAAGTAAAATCTCCAGGGGCCGAACGCTGCTTGGAGTACAAAGGGGTGGTAGGCAGGGGTGAGTATAAAAATATAAAGGGTTTTTTGCCGTTCGTGGTCAAGATAGTGCACCAAAATTTGGGAATAAGTAGGTCATGACATTAATAAGTAAAATCTCCAGGGGCGCGTGGGGGACAAATGTTGTGCTGCGTCACAGAAAAAATAATACAAACTGCGACTTTGACCCTTAAAGTTACCCTCATCCCCAACTCTGGTTTCCGCCCCTGGAGATTTTGCTTAGTTACATCATGATCTACTTACTTCCAAATTTTTGTTCACTAGCTCAATCACGAACGTCACAAAAAATCCCTTATAATTTTTATATTCATCCCTGCCTCCACCCCTTTGTGGGCCACGCAGCGTTCTGCCCCTGGAGATTTTACTTAGTTACGTCATGACCTACTTATTACCAAATTTTTGGTGCACTATCTCGATCATGAGCGTCACAAACAAAAATAATAAAAACCGCGACTTTGAGCCCTTATAACTACCCACTACCCTCGTCCCCCACTCTGGTTTGCACCTCTGGGGAGTTTACTTAGTTATGTCATGGTCTACTTATTCCCAAATTTTGGTGCACTATCTCAATCACGAACGTCACAAAAAACCCCTTATATTCTTTATATTCACCCCTACCCCCACCACCCCTTTGTAGGCCACGCAGCGTTCCGCCCCTAGAGATTTTACTTAGTTACGTCATGACCTACTTATTCCCAAATTTTTGTGCAATATCTCGATCATGAGCGTCACAAAAAAAATAATAAAAACCGCGACTTTGACCCCTTAAAAACTACCCTCGTCCCCCACTCTGGTTTCCGGCCGTAGGGGAAAGTCATCTTCTTCTTCTTCAGGTGCCATCTCCGCTACGGAGGTTGGCAATCATCATAGCTATTTTAATTTTTGAGGCAGTAGTTCTAAATAGTTGTTTCGAGCTGCATCCAAACCATTCTCTCAGGTTCTTCAGCCATGAAATTCGTCTTCTGCCGATGCTTCTTCTGCCATCTATCTTTCCCTGCATTATGAGTCGCAGGATGCCATACTTCTCGCCCCGCATCACATGTCCGAGGTACTGCAGTTTTCTTTCTTTAATTGTAAGTTCAACTTCCCTCTCTCTACCTATTCTTCTCAGTACTTCATTGTTCGTAACTCTATCTACCCAGGAAACCCTCATAATTCCTCTATACGTCCACATTTCAAAGGCGTTAAGTCGTCTCATTGTCTCTACATTTAACGTCCATGATTCCAGTCCATAGTATAGTACACTATATACGTAACGTTTTGTTTTCATTTTCATAAAATTAGAACGTGCCTTCTCGATTCTGACTTTGATTTCTGCAGTGTAGTCATTATTTTCGGTTATAAGTGTCCCTAGGTAAGTGTACTTTTTTACTCTTTCGATCTGCTGGCCCTCTACTATCAAGATTTCGTTAGTATTATGGTTGTTTTTACTAATTTTCATAAACTTTTTCTTTTTGATATTGAGAGAGAGTCCGTACTCCCTACTACACCTTACTATTTTACTCATGAGTATTTGCAGGTCTTGTAAATTATCGGCTATTATTACTGTATCATCTGAATAACTGATGTTGTTAACTAAGACTCCATTTACTCTTATGCCGACTGTTTCATCTTCCAGAGTTTCTCGCATTACCTCTTCAGAATAAGCGTTAAATAATAGAGGTGATAGTATGCAGCCTTGCCGGTCCTCTCTTTATTTCCATTTCTTCAGATGTTTCTGTTTCAATTCTTACTATTGCTCGCTGTTTGTAATAGAGATGTGTTATTAGTCTTAAATCTCTTTCATCTAGGATTTTAGTTTTTAGAATTTCCATGAGTCGGTCATGTTTTACTTTATCAAACGGTTTATTGTAGTCTATAAAACAGACGTAAAGAGAACGGTTAACATCCAAACATCTCTGTGTCAGCACGTTGAAGGAGAATAATGCCTCTCTGGTACCCATTCCATTGCGGAACCCATATTGAGTGTCACTAATATCCAGCTCCAGTTTAGAGTGTATTCTGGCGTGGATAATTTTCAGCAGAATTTTCAAGGTATGTGACATTAAGCTTATGGTTCGGTAGTCACGGCATTCTTTGGCATTCACTTTTTTTGGCAAACACACAAATGCTGATGTCAACATTTTTCTAGGGATAATTGCCGTAGTATAGATAGCGTTGAACAGTTCTACTATTATGTCCAGGTTTTTCTTGTTGACCAACTTTACCAGCTCGCTAGGTAATTCATCTGGAGCAGCAGATTTATTTGTTTTCATAGAGTGTATTGCCTGACTAACCTCTGATTTGGTTATCTCTGGGCCTACATCTCCGGTTTGGCTATCTACGGATGTACTAGCTTCTCTCTGGTCATGAAATAGTTCCTCGATGTACTCTTTCCATCGTCGTAGTTTTCGTTATGTCTCCAATATAATATTTCCGTTTTTGTCGAGCAATATATTTGAGGTTCTTCTATTTCCTATTCCGGCTAGTCCTTTGACTTTTTTATGTAGGTTGAAGTTGTCATATATGTTTTAAAGTTCTTCTATTTCTTTACATTTTTCAGAGAAGTAGGGAAAGTCATGTACACAACTAGTTCAACATATTCCCATATAGTTTTTCCATATTACTTATCACGCCCAAAATCCGCTTCTATCTCTTCGACTAAAATTCCGGGGAGTTAAGAAAAACGAGGTTACGGAACAAAATATCGAGGTCAATAGTTGTAAAAGCTTCTCAGTTATATACTTACTTCTAAATCCTATTCTCGCGACCCATGGAAACGCTCCAATAGCTTCGTAACCGTCTCCTTGAACTTGTGATATTCCACATCTCTGACCATCAACTAGCCTTCCAGGTACCAGAGTCGCGGATTCTCCTACGTGGGGACAGCAAACTAAGCCAGATCCTTGATAGCCACAACTTATTTGTTCTATGCTGGAAATAATAAAATTTTTAGGAAATACGTACCTACTTTCATATATTTTTGTTTTTTTTTTTCAATAAAAACGTAGTCTATAATGTACATGTTGATTTGTATTAAAAATAGTTTTGGTTATTTCTATTTATACAGCTTTTGTTGTGATAGTGAACACATTATGCGTCAAGTTTTTAAGGAATGACAAGGTGGAGCAACTATAGGAGGAAGAAAAATCAAAAACTTGCCGCTTGCTGAAAACATTGTTATATTGGCGACTTCATCAGAAGAACTGAAACAAATTATGGATCGGCTAGGCACAAATAATGGTTTGAAAATAAATATACAGAAAACCAAAGTAATGATCGAGTCGAAAATAGGAAGTACCCGCAAGTTCCAAACAAAGACAGAAAGAAGTGAGAACGAGTCACGACAGCAGCAAAAAGACTTAGTTATAAAAGTAAATATAAATAATTCACCTTCCCTCAGAATATAATTATTAAAATGCTTTGAATTTACATTTAATCCCCAGGAATTAAAAGGATTTGATGATTATGTTATATGCAAAACATCTTTGATTTTAGGTCTGGATCCCGGGTATGAAAAAAAAGTTGATTAATAGCAAGCTGAAAATTTGTTAATAGCTTAAGGGTGTCTAGTCGGACAAACTTTGATATATAGGAACACTGGAACAGGGGAAGTTTTAACTGTGGAACAGGTTAAAAATTTGGAACGGTCAGACCACGAAAAAGTCACATGTGTTTTTTCCGACAGAACTTCCAATTGATTTGTTACCCTTTCATTAAACTCTCATGCAAAAATCAGGCTGCTATTTATCACCAAATGGGAATTATAATGAGTGGCACACGTAGAATATGTCAAATGACAGGAATTATGACAGATGATAAATAGCAGTCTGGTTTTTGCATGAGAGTTTAATGAAAGGGTAACAAATCAATTGGAAGTTCTGTCGGACAAAATACATGTGACTTCTTCGTGGTCTGACCGTTCCAAATTTTTAACCTGTTCCAGTGTTCCCATATATCAAAGTTTGTCCAACTAGACACCCTTAAGCTATTAACAAATTTTCAGCTTGTTATTAATCAACTTTTTTTTTCATACGCGGGATCCAGACCTATTTTACAGTGTGGAAGGTCTACTTGGCCAAACCACCCCTTTACAATCTATCTTGGGTATATTTTATATAAATTTAACGCATCCTTGCACACGACGCGAATCCAAGTTAGTGAGAATGTAATTATAAACTTGTAACATAATGTTCGTATAATTATACAACAATTATAAATATACATCTACGTTTCGTACTGCTGATTAATTACTATTTATAATTTAATACGCTTACTTGTTTAGTATAAATAAAAATGCATTTTTTTTAATTTCCTCTAAACTTTTATATTAGGAACATCCATTCTTAGTCTCCATTATTAGGCGAGACAACGAAGCACCAATAAGCCCAAAGCTTAGGAAATTTGTGAACCAAATTACTGTCCGGGAGATGAAAATTGCATTTTGTGCATAAGGAAAGTCCCTTTCAAAGTGCATATCGAAGATACAAAAAATGAGAAATTTAGAACTCGGGTAATATTGATGAACATCAGTTAAATTTTTGTATTCGGTGGTTTTGGGGGTCGCTGTGCACGAATTTCATGACACCGATGGTCTCCAATGTACCTGGTGCCCGGAGTGGAACTCGTCGCCTCGAGGTTTTTATTATAATCATTAAAAATCAGTCAATAACCATTATTCGGGGATTTTGAAGGGTCGCTGAGCACGAATTTCATGAAAACCATGGTCTTCGAGGTACCTGGTGCCCAGAGTGGTACTCGTCGCCTGAAGGTTTATGTTATAATTATTCAAAATCAGTCAGTAACCATTACTAGTGAGGTTTTTGGGGCCGCTGAGCAAAAATTTTAATGACGGCAATGGCTTCCGAGGTACCCGTCGCCTGAAGGTTTGTTATAATCATTTAAAATAAGTCAATAACCATTACTCGGGGATTGTGGAGGTCGCTTTGCACGAATTTCATGAGGCGATGGTCTCCACAGTACTTGGTGCCCAGAAAATGCACTAAAGACGTTTTCTGTTTGGAATTATCCAAAAAACCTAAAAAAACTTTAGCTGCAAAACAAATAATTTTAGGAAAAAAACAGAAAAAACGTTTAAAACATTTTTGACCCACTTTTGGACCTGGCAACATGCAAAAGTGCCGAATCAGAATATTTTTGTTAGCGGATGCGCAGTGGCTTTCTGGACTATAGGTTTTTTAATTTATTACAACTTTATATTTAAAAGTTTTTCTATAAAATGAATATCTTAAGCTACAAAATTAAAAATCTTTAAAAATAGAAAATTTTACAAATGAAAAACGTCATAAATAAAAAAGCGCACAAAATGTTTGGTTACATTTTAGTATAAGTTATTCCTGGCATCGTCCTTTACAACACCTGATAGGTTTCAAAAATATCCTGAATTATAACACGTTTTTTCACCCAAAGCCTGGGGTAAACATAAATAATAAAGGAGGCGTAAAAATCTTACATGGTAAAAGGCATGTAATAATAATAACAGTCTCCCGTTTTATACCGCTAATGCGGCTTTGGGATTATAGCAGGGTAGTCTGCTACATCTAGGGCCTACGGTATAAAAGGCATGTTATTAAAATCGATTCGCTAATCTGGGACACAACTGGCTAGTGGTGTTGGTAATTTTTTTTTGGGGAAGTTTCCAGACGTGAATGGAAATAACTACACAACCAAACATACCGGCTCATAAACGATATTATTAATATTAAATAGACGTATGTAAATAACATTAATCTTACGCCAATCAATAATTACTTATTTACACCACTGTAATGTATCTATTGAAAACAAATCAGAAAATTATTTTTTGTACAAAATAAAAATATTTTAACTACTTTCAACGGGAAATAAGCCACAATTTTACTAAAAAAAAAATGATTTTGTTAACGTTTGAACGTCTAAATCGGATGCCGGTGTCAAAATACAAAAAAATATATTATCTAATATTAAACAAAAATGTTGTTGCTTAGTAAAAAATTCTTTTAATAATTTATTTCATCTGACTTATTTATATCGGCAATTCAGACATATATTATACATTTTAAAGTAGAAGACTTTAAAATTATATTGCCAATATTTATGAGTTACATTCCTGGGACGACTTTACTGAAATATAGTTCATTCGATTACATGAAATCAACCCCAACTCAAGAATATCCGTCACAAAAAAAATAATAGCATGTGACCTGTCTTTAAAAAGACAACCACATGTACCGGTGACAGTAAAACTCTCGGGTTGGAGATTCCATAGTAAATCACGAGGAAAAACCAGTTGAAAAATCATAAAAAAATAAAATATGTCAACACGCATGGGATAATGAACATAGTGCTCAGTGTAGAGATTCGAGTATAGTCCTTAAAGGAACAGATAGTAAAAAGAGAAAAATCAAAGAAGCGGCTCTAATTATGCTAAATGAAACCAATTGTGTCGCAAATTCCTCGGTAGAATGCAGTAAGATGTGGTTACCCATACTAAAAGAGGAAGTTAATAGAAAGAAAATACCACGATTAGTAAGTCAATGGCATATCGAGTTAGTACATTTTTATATTTTAGTATTATTTATATATCTATAGATTATTAATATTATTTATAATTTAAAATAATATATGTACATATTAAGGTCAGAATTTGGTATTAGTTTTGAGAGTAAATTAAAGTAAGATCTAATTCTTACGATTTCGGGATAGAATCACGAGGTTTTTTCTGGTTTTCCCTCGTGATTTACTATGGAATCTCTATCCCGAGAGTTTTACTGTCACCGTTGCATGTGGTTGTCTTTTTAGAGACGGATATTCTTGAGATTTTTTTTTGTGACGGATATTCTTGAGTTGGGGTTGATTTCATGTAATCGAATTAACTAACTTTCAGTAAAGTCGTCCCAGGAAAGCAACTCAAAAATACTGGCGATATCATTTTAAAGTCTTCTACTTTAAAATGTATAATATATGTCTGAATTGCCGATATAAATGAGTCAGATTAAATAAAATATTAGAAGAATTTTTTACTGAGCAACAACATTTTTTTTTTAATATTATACTTTGTGTATATTTCTGCAGATTTTAAAATAATGTTAACTTTATATCAAGTTTGGTAGAAAAAATTTGTTAAAACAAGAAATAAATCACTTAAACTAAAATCACTACAGTTAAGGAATAAGAGAATTTATTTGCTTTGTAGGGAAATAAAATATTGCGAATATTTTAAACATTTGAAGTTATTTTTTTAATTATTATTCTGATTTGTCTTGGGAAAAAATGTAACTATTCTGTAGCTCTAACCGATTTATTTCTCGTCTTAAAATTTTTTTTTTCTGTCAAATGTGGTATGTATTAAGTAAGAATAACAAGTTATTTTAAAATCTGCAAAAATGTACAGGGTGTCCCGTTTATATTAAATAAGTTAAGGGAATTTGCATTGAAACCGAGAGTGGCGCAGTAACAAAAAATATGGCGTCAGATGCGTTATGGATCACTGTACTGCATGCAAAATTTCATGAATGGCGTCTTTTTTGGATAATACTAAGTTGTATCAATATTTTCTCCCAATCCTTTATACATATATGAACATATTAAAAACTATATTAAAACCGGCCCTGGAAAGTAAATATAGGTCTGAGAGTATATTTTCTAATTCTATTATGTTGACATGTAAATAGTGAAACTTACTTATTATTTAATAAACAATCAGTATTTATAAGATTGCTTAGAATTGGACAAGAGGATAGAGGCACGCATTGTGAGGCAGCAGGACAAAACGTTGATCTCTTACTTTGTTCGTGGGAGTCAACTGTAACAAAATAAATAGGTAAGAACGGTATAAAATTATAACGTTTATAACTAAAGGAAAAAATAGTTTATGCTATAACGAGTCATTTTGTGATACTTCTGAGGATTAGAAACAATAAAAAAGTTGGATAGCCCGCCAAATGATTTTATCATTAAAATATTGATATTAAGTCATCGCTTGTTAAGAGTTTAACAAGCTTTGTTCGTCTAGTTGCTGATTTTCTACGCAGTGAACTCTATTCGACGCTTCAAGTTGAAGAAAAAATTATATCAGTAGTTAATAGCATTGCCGTTAAAACAGAGTAGTTTAAAAAGAGACTTGGACTCTGAGCATTGATTGTAGTAGTGGTTGAGTATTATTTTTGACATTTTTCTATTATATGTTTGAATTTTTTATAAATATGTATGTTTTACAAATGAAGGATACAGGCCAAGAAAGTGTAAATTTTTTCAAAAAATGAGGTTCTGGTCCCCACTGCTAGCCAGCGATCTCAACTACCATCAGGGCCGCGTTTAGGTCAATTGACGCCCTAGGCAATTCTCTAGTAGCCGCCCTTCAAATATGTACCATTTTTGCGAAAAAAATTGCAAAAATTTTTATTTAAATAAGAATAGGTACATTATAAATGGATTTCAACTACGATGTTTATATATCTATAACAGAAAAAATTGTCATTCCAGTTCGATCACATCAAAGACTTCTTTTCAAAAAAAATTTTTTTTTCTTGACAAAATCGACAAATTGTCACCACGTTTTTGCGTCATACTTGATGAGAAATTATTTTTAATTACAAAAATTGAAGAAAAATCTTCTTCGTAAGAGGTATATTTATAAAAAAATATATACCTTTTACGCAGAAGATTTTTCTTCAATTTTTGTTATTAGTGGTATACAGCCAGCTACAGGAAATTTTTCCTTGTGGATTTTATTTTTAATTCTTGACAAAGCAATGTCAAAATTAGGGAAAATATCTTTCAATCCACTTAGTGCAGTCACTGAAGGTTTTCACTTTCGATTTCGTTGAACCTCCATCAATTTTCATGAAAATTGGTGAGTAGTTAGAGGATATCTCAAGGAACAAAGGTGATGTGATGCTAACTTGCGCTTTTACCGTGGTGGTGGATGCCACCCCTTCTCGAGGGTGAAAATTATTTTTTTTAAATAATACCATAAATCGATAGAGAGGCAAATTTTAAGCAAAAATTGTTATATGTATAAAGTTATTAATATAAATCAATACTTTTTGAGTTATTAAATATCAAAGATTTTATTTTTTCGTAAAAATGCATGTTTTAAAGCCCTTTTCCACGTATAACTCTAAAACTATAAGCTTTTACAAAAAAGTTATTATTACCAAAATTGAAGAAAATAAAAAGCTGAATACATTCCTCACTTAAAGAACTAAACTAATGTTAATTCAAAGTGAGTTATGGGTAATTGAATGTATATTTTTTTCGACGAGTACTCAAATCTAAGTATTCAATCTTAAATAACGGGAAAACGATGCATTTTATAAAATATACCTGCTAAGCACTTGTCAAAGTACTTCGAAGTACCTATCAAATAAGTTGCAGTAGAAGTTAATAGCATCACAATTAAGCAAGTTATGATGAAAATAAGAGAACCCTTTAGAACTTTTTAGGAAAAAGTGCAAATAAAACATACCCCATTTCCACAAAAATTAAAATTTATAGTAATCCTTAGAAGAATTTTTTTTATATTAGCATAAGTAATGATTTCAACAATTTTGACAGGTTTAGAATGCATATTTTAAAAAAAAAGATATAATTTAAAAAAAAAACTGAATTTTTAAAATTAACGTAATATTCATTTTCTTTTAAAAATAACTTCAAAAATACTCAATATACGTAAAAAGTGATATATGTATAACCAAATTTTAGTTTTTTCTGTATCAAATATTTTACCTTTTTACTATTTCTGTAGGGCAAAAAATATCCGAGATTAAAACGTTTAAAGCTTAAATTTTGCTGCGAGAACCATGAAACCTGGGCCATTTTACCTTTTATTTTTAAAAAAAGTAAGGCGTTTTGAAAATTAATTTCAAAACAAATGGTTTTTAGATAAACCTGATATCGTGAAAATTAACGGAGTTATTTAAAAAAAAACTATTTGGAAACAACTTTTTTGGAAAAATTTTTAAAAGATAAATTTTGAAAAATATTTGGTGCATAAATTTTAATGCTATCAACTTCTTCGGGGGCTCATTTGATAGATATTTCTAAGTACTTTGACAAATGTTTAATAAAGTTATGTTATAAAATGCATCATTTTCCTGTTATTTAATCTTGAATACTTAGATTTGGGTATTCGCCGAAAAAAATATATATTCAATTACCTATAGTTCACTTTTAGATAACATTAAAAGGTTTTCCAGTAAGGAGTTTATTTCATTTTTTATGAGCTTTAATTTTGGCAATAATAACTTTTTTGTAAATTCTTATAATTTTTGAGTTATTTATAAAAAAGCGGTTAAAAACATGCATTTTTCTCACGAAAAACTAAAATCTTTGATCTTTCATAACTCAAAAAGCTTTGATTTATTTTAATAACTTTATGTAACAAATTTTGCTTAGAATTTGTCCCTCTATCGAATTCTGGGGATATTTTTAATAAAATAATTTTCACCCCTGAGAAGGTGTAGCATCCACCTCCAGGGTAAAAGCGCAAGTTGACACCATGTCACCTTTGTTCCTTGAGATATCCTCTAACCCTAACCACTCACCAGCAAATCGATGGAGGTTCAACGAAATCGGAGGTAATAGTTCATATCCACTTTCAGTGACTGCACTAACTCATCTTTAAATATTAAGATATGTCAATTCATGATTTTATTGCAGTATCCAAATGGCCCTTTACGTGAATGCATTCATGTATGAATGATGTATCTTGGTCGTCTTTATTTTGTATCAGATTTTCAGCTTCTTTAATAATTTCTTCATTGCTTAATTTTGGCAAATCTATTAATAACACGAAAACCTTGATAAATAAGTCGATCAGATTCCAGACGTCTATTCAGGTCTCTTATCAGTGTCGATTATAATATAGAATGTGTGGATTTTCATCTCATCACTAGCTGAAAAGTTTAGTTCATCATCGGCCCCCCCGTCAAATTGAATTTTTCTTTTTCTCTTTCTTATTTCTTTATATATTTTATTTAGGCACAATTTTTTGACTTTCTTGCGGTAAAGTAATTTGAAAGAGCTTCATACTCTTTAATGACGGAAGCCAGATCTATAATTTTTATATACAAATATTTTTGTACAGTATTTTTGCCGCCCTCTCATAATGTGCCGCCCTAGGCAACTACCTATATTGCCTAATGGATAAAGTGGCCCTGACTACCATTCTCTAAATCAGTCACCGCTATAAACGTGTTCAGTCAGGAATAACAACATATTTTATTTTCTCTAGTCAGGCTAAGAAGGTGACAATTCGGCGCGGTCCCGGCGAAAAAAGTGCTATGTCTTTTTGTGTACACGTAGGCTGATGCCATCACTGTAATTCCAGAAAATTTCGTAAATAAACGAGTTTTCGTCATAGTGCAGCCGATATGTGAAACAATTATTGTACATTTAGTGATATAATCATATAATTTGGACCACATATACTACACATACAAAGGTTCAAATTTAGATAGAAGGCCATTTACGATTGGGCCTTTTACAAAAATGACGGGCATTCAAAATGGCGACTATACATAATATGTGACTAATGGTACGATAACTATTGAACCAGAAGTCAGATTTTAACCTAATTTGGTATCTTAGTTCTTTTTTGATGTATAAGATCGAGGTATTGAACTGAAATAATCGGTTTACCAGAAGTTGTGTTTTTCCTGATTTTTATGTAAAAATATGTTCTTATTTTTTCAATTCTTTCACCCTGTATGTATTAATTTTTCAAAAGTTAGTACCGCCGTTGAAAAGAGCGCAAAAATATTTTTTAGGAAATATTTTGGATATTTTAGTTATGTTAATTATCATTTAATAAATGCATAACATGTCTTCACATGTAACTATGTGCGGCAGATTCGTGCAAATATTATAAGAATTATTGTGAATTTTATGGTAGAAGCATATAATTTGAACCACATATACTAGACATACAAAGGTTCAAATTTAGATATGAGGCCATCCCAGTTTTTGTTCCTTTTACAAAAATGGCGGGCATTTAAAATGGCGACTATACATATGTAATGAATAGCACGATAACTTTTGAACGAGACGTCAGATTTTAATCAAATTTGGCATATAGGTTCTCTTTTTGATGAAAAAGATCGAGATCTTGAACCGAAAGAATCTATTTACCAGAAGTTGTGTTTCTACTGTTTTTTATGTCAAAATATGTTGTTCCTTTTTCAATTATTTCACCCTGTATGTATAAATTTTTCAAAAAGGTAATACCGCCATTGAAAAAAAGAGTGTAAAATTATTTTTTAGGAAATATTCTGAACTTTTTAGTTATTTTAATTACCATTTAATAAATGCATAACGTATGTTCACATGTACCTATGGGCGGCAGATTCATTTTGAATGCCCGCCATTTTTGTAAAAGACAAAATCTGAGATGGCCTCATATCTAAATTTGAATCTTTGTATGTGTAGTATGTGTGGTCCAAATTATATGCTCCTACCGTTAAATTCACAATATTTCTTATAATATTTGCACGAATCTGCCACACATAGATACATGTGAAGATAAGTTATGCATTTATTACATGGTAATTGACATAACTAAAAAGTTTTAAATATTTCCTAAAAACTATTTTTACGCTATTTTGAATGGCGGTATTACCTTTTTAAAAAATTAATATATACAGGGTGAAATAATTGAAAAAAAAACAAGATATTTTTACATTAAAAATCAGGAAAACACAACTTCTGGTAAATCGATTCTTTCATTTTAGGAGCTCGATCTTATACATAAAAAACCCATATACCAAATTTGGTTAAAATTGGACTTTTCGTTCAAAAGTTATCGCGCTATTAGTCACATATGTATAGTTGCCATTTTGAATGCATGCCATTTTTGTAAAAGGCAAAATCTGGATGGCCTCATATCTAATTTTGAACCTTTATATGTGTAGTATATGTGGTCCAAATTATATGCTTCTATCATTAAATGCACAATTCTTATAATATTTGCACTAATCTGCCGCACTATCAGTACATAAATAATAATTAAAAACATCACAGGGTGAACCTTTAAAACCATTTTTCTCGAAACTTATTATTTTGACATAGCACCTTCTTTGCCTGTACTCTTCAAATATAGAATATAAAAAAATTTACATTTTTATTTGTCTTACTTCCCCAAGTAGCACCGAACGGGTTTATTAATTTTTTTAAGGATGCTTTAAAACACTAGAATAAAACTAAAATTAAAACCAATTGGTTTTTAAGTAAACCTTAAGGTTGCAATAAAACCGCTTTCAGCATAAAAGGGCCCACACTGAAAGAGGTCAATAAAACCAAAAATAAAAACCTTCTTAAAACTTTGTTTTGTTAAGAAACTGGTTTTAAAGCTGCTGTGAAGTTGCTTTTAAAACCATGTTAAAAGTCACTTTACGTGCAGGCAGTTTTAAAGCAAACTTAAGGTTTTTTAAATGGAGTCTTTTAAAGACAATTAACCACATTAAATGATTCTTTAAATCCATATACCAATAGCCATATAGTCCAACAAATTTTTACATGTGTAAAATAGGTTGATACGTATTTGTAACCATAAAATAATAAAAAGTACTTGCTTATTTGGACTAACTTTATTGATAATATTAACACGAATAGGTCTAAATAATTCACGCGCCCTAAAATTTCTGACTTTTGGCGATTAAAAAATAATAATAATAAAATAATTTAAATCCGACAAATATTAATTTGGAAGAAAAATAATTTTATCTAAAATTTTAATGTTTTAATGATAAAATAAATCGAATCTATGTCTTTAAGTCGCTTATTTGTAATTTTTATGTAAGCCTTATATTGTTATCTATCCAGCATCTCCAGAAAGCAATATGGCCGAAAACCAAATAAAACTATTTAGTCTATCGACAGAGAATTATTAAGATCAAATGGTTTTTTTCATACCTTTCCAAGAGCATATAATATATCCTACATAAAAGCAAGGTTGCCTTGGAATTAAAACCGTTTAGTCTTAATGCTGCTGTCGATAATGCCACTTAATTTTAATGTGAATCTAACCTTAAAATCGAGGCGTCGTAGTGCTGTTTGTGTTGTATTCTTTGAAAAATAAGCCGTAATGACCAGTTCGTTTATATTTTAAGTACTTGCGACTTATTTCTTCCATACTAACTGTACTTCCACTTTTACAACACACTACACCACTGTGTCGCTCTAAAACAAATCGCCGACCATTTTGGACATGAAAGAAGAGGGGATAAGTTTAGTTTTATTGCTTCTAACAAGAGGCATAGTTTAGCCATTACGATAACCAAATTGATTCAGGTAAGAGCGTTTGGTTTTAATATAGCCTAATAATTGCTTTTAAGAAAGCAACTTTAAAGAAAACTAAAAAAATAGTTTTAAGGCATATGATTTACTAACATAATAGTCTTGAGATCAAGTAGTTTTAATAATAGGTTTTTTTTAGTCATATTAGGAGAATCTTTAAAACTGCAATAAAACTAAAAAGTCACAAATTAGAATCTAATAAAACCAAATAGTCCAAAAGTTCTTTATAAAACTGACTAGTTTTAAAATAAACTGAGAATAAACCATTTTAAAACGGCAATAAGACAAATTATCTATTAAGATTAATCAGTCTTATTTGATCCTCTTATTAGACTCTTTAAAACTAGTGACAAATGCGTAAAAGCTGTAAAATTCTGGCAGAATATCTACAAGGTAACCTTAAAACCATTATCTTCTTACTTACCACAATAAAACCTTTATAAACCTTAAATAAAACTAAAATATTTTTATTGTGCTACTTGGGTCGTTTAATACATGTAATGATTTATATAGATACTAATTTTGGTAATAAAAATAAAAAAGTCTCACTTCTCTTTTTAATTGGTGTTCCTATTCTTTATAATATGCCGGTACAACTATTCTGCTTTATTTATTATAACCAAGAAACAGTTGATTTATTGTTTATCCAGTAGAGATCAGAGATGATTGCCAAATAGAAACATGTTATAAAAACTAAAAAATATAATGAAAACTTACTTTTTGTAGACGTTATAATAAAAAATTACAAAATTATTATTGATGTACTCATATCAAAATATTTTCTCTACCCAACAATGTAAAGTTTTAAAAAATTGTAATTTTAGATAACACCTAGAAAAAATCTAATTGACTAATGTCCGGGGAGCATCTAAACATTCCGTATATGTATTTGGCACCTAGGAGTTTTCTATTGGTTCTTTGCAGCACGCGGTCATATTTCATATTTCAATCAATACGCGGCGAGGTGCTAAACGCATAGAGTAAGAGTACTATTGTCTCTCGGTAGCCGCCGAAGAGACAAGACGTGCAGAGTGCGGACGAGCAGCAGTAGCAGCGCAACAAGTCGAGGAGAGGGAAGTGCTTTGGTGTAACGTACTTCTTAGTACGGCTGTGAATGTAAGCACAGCAACACTAGAGCGCTCGCTCTCGCTAGACGCGAAGACGTGGAAGCAGAGGCAAAAGCCAACCTCTTGGATGTGGTGAAACTCAGGAAGTTTGATTTCATTGAATTTTCTGAGACATTGCAAACAAGGGTTGGAAAGCAGAATAAGCAATAGCGGGCTCGACGTGAGCCCGCTACGGGATACTCTCTGTGCCTCCGTTAGGAATGGGTACAGTTTAAAACACTGTGCCTCGACACTGCAAGGTGTAGTTATTTAGAATACATCTTGCAGCCCCGGCCCCTAAGGTCAGAGAGTTGAGAAAATCAAGAGGATCCCGTACCTAGTTCTGTCTAGGTACGAGAACTACCGCGCTGTTGTGCAGGGAGCCAACCCTGAAGTCGATGTGGTGTCGGGCCAATCGGCTGAAAAAAAGGCTTCTTCTAAAAGTTAGGTTACCGCTCCCAACCAAAGATGACACGAGTCAGATCTCGGTCACCCCCCAGATCCAAGGCGCTTTCCCCGCCAAGATATGCAGACTCTAAAGAGTCCCTCCTGTTACAGCACCCTGAAGAGAGCAGCGATGACCACTCGAGCGACCAGGAAGATGGAAAAGACGGTTTTACGATCCAAAATCGTAGAATAAGAAAAAAGAAAAAGAAGTCAAAAGGCAAGTACTCCACGCAGAACGTCGAGACCACCGAGAACGTCACCGAAGCCACCCAGGAAGTCGAGGATTCCCAGAACATCGAGGCCACCCAGGAAGTCGAGGACATGGACGAAGACGTCCCAGGCGCCGAAGGCGGGGGCACTACCAAACGTCAGCGGGTTGAAGAGGATGCCGCCAGCGAAGACGAGCTGACAAGAGCCAACGAAGAAATCAACCGACTCAGAACCCTGATGAAAGAATTTGCAGCAAACGTTGATGCAAACAACAAAGAATACGAAGAGGTGATCGCACAACAGAAGGCAGAGATCAAAGAGCTGAATACGGAGATTCGACGAATGAGCGAAAAGATGGATGCCAGATTCGACGAGTTGATAGCTCTCCAGAAACAACTCGCAAAGAAACCGGAGAAGAAAAACCCCGAAAAGACGGACAAAAAGCCACCAGTAGAGCAGCCTGCCACCAAAAAGATGACCACCGAGCAGACTCGACCACCCAGCCAGAAGGCTACCACCTCGACGAAGGAGGCGTCCACCCAACAGAGGAAAAAGAGAAAGGAAGAGTTTCCACCCCTGGTGACACACCTTCCACTAACCGACGAGGAAGACGCCACATGGACGTCCAACCAAGAAAAAGCCATGAAACTAGCTCCCCAGGTACAGCTACCCCTCCCCGAGGAACCAGTGCCATCCACGAGCACAGATAGGGACGCGCTTGCCGCTTCCAGTCAAACTGATACAGTGTCAATGGAAACAAACCAAAACGAAGAAGCCGTGTTACCTAAAAACCAGGTAACACCATACAGAAAACCGCCTGTAATTAAGTTACAGAATGTCAGCGAGACAGGGGCTATTCTTACCATAGCCCAGGGCAAAGGCATCATCACCACAAACAAAATCTCCAGAAGTGGCAGAGAGACGCTCATCCAGGCTAAAAGCCCGGATGACTACAGAAAGATGACAAGGATAGTGGAGGAATATGCAGAAGCATACGCCGCCAAAGAGAAAAAGAGGCTACAATGGATAGCCTTTCCACTCGACGAAGACAGGAAACCAAAATTAGTGTTACGAGGATTGCCCACGAATACCACCGAGAAGGCAATCCAAGAAGACATGGCAAACCAATATGGAATAACCTGCCACACAGCACGTAACATGTCCACGAGAGTAGGGAAAAGGAGGCCACTACCCATGTTTGTCATGACACTGGATCAGGAAGACGTGGAAAAAGCAAAGCGGGTAACGAACCTGTGCCACATGAAAGTTGTGGTAGAGGACCTACACAAGGCAGCAGGACTGACGCAGTGCTTCAACTGCCAAGGGTACCATCACGCCCAGAACTCGTGTCACAAGGACCCGAGATGTGTGAAGTGCGGCGAAGAACACCACTCAAAGCAGTGCCAGAGAGCCAGAGAAGTCAAGGCAACGTGTGCCAACTGCAATGGGAGCCACCCAGCCAACTACAGAGGATGTCCTAGGTGCCCAACCTGGGGGAGGCCTCCACCACAGAGGTCACAACAGCGACCACCACCAAACCGAAGACAGCAGGCAACCGGGGTATCCTACGCGCAAGCCACGCAGGGAGACCAACCAGCGCAGAACAACACACCGTCCAACCGACCAACCCTCCCAGACGAAGAGTACCTAGTCAGGATGGTCACAAACATCGTGACTAAGGTAGTCCAAGAGGTGATACTCAGCACCAGGCAGGCACAGAACTAATGGCAGAGAGGGGATACTTGAGGATAGGCTCCTGGAACCCGGGCGGCATAACCACAAATCAGAACATACTAGATGAACTCGCCAACAGATACGAGATGGACATCGTAGCAATTCAGGAAACAAAACTGACCAACAACTTCAACCTAAAGTTTCCTGGATACGACGTATATAGGAACGACCTCACTAGAAGATCAGGAGGAACGGCCATCCTAGTAAAGAAGGGTATTAGACACACCAGTTACACTACTCCGCCACTGGTCAACATAGAAGCCACAACAATAGAAGTTAACATGAGGCAAGGCGCAATAAGGATCACATCAGCCTACGTAAGACCACAAGACCCTTTAATGGACGATGACCTAGATGCGTTCCTAAACATCGCCGAACCATCCATCATAATAGGAGACCTGAATGCAAGATCCCCCAACTGGAACGACAGAGCTACGAACAGGAATGGACGACTACTAAACAGATACATAGAAAACAACGAAGACACAATGGCAATGGGCCCAGAAGAACCTACCCACTACCCAGGAAACGCACTTCCGACACACATCGACTTAGTTGTAGCCAAAAACCTAGGACTGCAATCAGAATTAATCACGCTGGACGAAGGATCAACTGACCACCACCCCATCCTATTAGAAATCGGAACATGGGAAGAGACAAACCCGCCAAAAAGAACAAAAAAGAAAATAAAGTGGACTAACTACAAAAGGTTAGTAAGTGAAGGAATAAACATAGTGCCAGTAATAAACAATCCAGAAGAAATAGAAGGAAAAGTCCTAGAGTTCGAAAATATCATCCAAGAGGCAATTAGAAACAGTACAACAGAGGAAGATGTCGAGATATTCATGGGAAGGTTCAAAGACATACCACAAGAAACACAAGAGTTGATAAGGGAAAAAAATAGAGCAAAGAAAACAGCAAAAAGAACAAGAAACAGAGTAGATAAATCCTGGGCAAATATTTTAAATAGGGAGGTCCAAACGGCCCTAAAACTCCACCGTAGCGAAAAATGGGACAACTTTGTACAAGAGATGGAAGAACAAGACTCAAACATAAGAAATGTCTGGAAGCTCCAGAAAATGTTGAGAAGCGACAGGAAACCCATCCCCCCACTACATGGAAGATACGGCATGGTATACACCATAGAAGACAAAGCAGAGGCAATGAGGACTACACTCGAAGATGAATGCAGACTGAACTTCCACCAAGATGAAGACGACGACTTCCTGGAAGAAGTCGAAGAACAAGAAGAAGGACCAGAAGACCCAGAGGACTTCATCCCCCCAACATCACCGGAAGAAATCAATGAACATATCAAAAATAGTTCACCGAGAAAAGCGCCTGGCCTCGACGAAATAACCAACAGAGCCCTAAAATATTTTCCCAGAAAAGCTATAGTGTATTTCACAAATATTATAAACGCAATATTAAGATTCAAGACATTCCCAAACAGATGGAAAGAGGCCCGTGTCATCATGATTCCAAAACCTGGCAAGAATCACACATTCCCACAGAACTACAGGCCAATCAGCTTACTTCCAGCGATCAGCAAGATAGTGGAAAGAGTCATCCTCAGCAGACTGCAAGCGGAAACAACCCGACTAAATATCATCCCAGAGGCTCAATTCGGATTTAGAGCAGAGCACTCCAGCGAACTACAAGTCCTCAGGCTAACCGAGTACATAGCAGCCGGTTTCAATGATAAGCAGTACACTGGAGCAGCGTTCCTGGATGTAAGCAAGGCATTCGACAGAGTCTGGCACAAGGGGCTCCTATTCAAAATGCGGGATTACGGGTACAGCGGAGCGATGACGAGGCTAATCTCGTCGTACTTGGGCGGCCGGAGGTTCAGGATTCGGATAGGACAAGTCCTGTCCGAACTCGGAATCCCGGAGGCTGGAGTACCACAGGGAGCGGTCTTGTCACCCCTGCTGTACACGATATACACCGCAGATGTACCTAGAACACCAGGTACCCTCATGAGCCTCTACGCCGACGATACAGCAATAGCGGCCAAGCATAGAAACGCAGATATAGCAGTGACCAACCTACAAACTGCACTAGAAGAAATTGAAGCATGGTGTATCAAATGGAAGATAGCCATAAATTCAGAGAAAACACAAGCGGTTCTATACAAGAAAGGGAGACAGCAGCCAGAGGAACAATTGAGGGTGCAGAACAGGCCCATCGAGTGGAAAAACGAAGCCAAATACCTAGGAGTCATTATGGATAAAGGATTAACCTTCCAAAAACACGTAGAAGCCACAGTCCAGAAGGCCAACATAGCAAGAGCGAATCTAAGAGGACTCACAGGCAGAAAAAGTAAACTAACACTCAAAACAAGGTTAAGATTGATAAATAGTATAATCCTACCGGTATTAACTTATGCGTCTCTCGCATGGGGACACGTATGTAATACACACAAGAAGAAGATCCAAGCAGTCCATAACAACAGCTTGAGGGAGGCCGTCAGAGTCCCAAGATATGTAGCTGAAAGATTCCTGTTCAGAGAACTCCAACAGGTGAGAGTCACAGAAACCATGACAGACAAGGCAAGGGTCAAATTCGCAGAATTAGAACATCACCCAAATTACATACTGAGAGAGACGCTAAGATACGACGAGTTCCACCGATGGAAGCACAGACGCCCGAAACAACAAATTATAGGATAAACTAAAAGTGATAAGTGATAGTAGTGTGTTCGTAGCTCGAAACAAGTGCCGAAGATAGCGTTACCCACGAAGTCCAAGTACCACGACCACCTCCAAGGTAAGCAAATATTAGAAAATTAGAAGGGCCTTAAGCCCCCAAAAAAATTCATATAAAATAAAAAAATGGCGAAAGCCCCCAAAAAAATTAAAAAAACCAAAAACACAAAAAAATTAGAGCATCGAGTCATCGGGCGGGGCCCAACAGGGCTCAGTGGGGCTCGGCACGATGACTCGGGGCCCAAGCAAGCAATTTTTAGTACCGCGGATAAGTTATTAAGAAGATAAAGGCATAGAGCGCATCACGCTGGGCCTAGTTTTTGCATTCGATTAGGATACCACAGTGGAATCTTATTACCCAGGGTTCCATTGTGAAGAGCATTTGGCTACGATAGTTGTGCCTCCATCGCGCATCAGCGTGCTATGGGGGGGAAAGGGATGGCCTGGGGCATTGGAGCGAGGTGGGGTGATCCCTGTATAACTCGGGTCAAAACACCTCGCCCCAATGACTTGTTACACCCGAATGTACTCCTTCGAGAGGGTGAACAAATCCCACAGGTCGGGTTAAATCAAATTGCTTGCTTGCTGTGCTAAACGCATATACGGAATGTTATTCGGTGCGAAATTCATATACGGAATTTTTAGGTTTTTTTACAGTTTTCTAAGCAACAAATTAGTTAAATAAACATAATCATTTTAAAGCTTTAAACATGTTTTATCAAAAAATATTTATCTATAAATTCGTTAATACTGGTAGATGAAAGGTCTTAAAATAGTACCTACACTTTTGGCCTTAAATTGTTAATTATTGAAAAATTACACTCAATCCGCTGCAAGAAACATGAGGTTTTGGTTTTTGATGTCCATTAAAGTCAAAAATCTTATGTAAGATACCTTGCCGGGACAAAGTCACGCAATATCTTATTTTTCTGGACAAAATATGGATAATAAAATAAGCAGAACAATATCTAGACAATACAAGTTCTAATAAAAATCTTTGGCTAGTCGAAAACGCGAAGAAAACTTGGAAGAGGCAAACAAATGAGGAGGTAATGACTTGTATGGAAAACTAAACACTAAAATAAAAGTATTAGCCCAAAATAGCTCATAAAAATGGCTAAATAGCTTGGGTATATACGATTTTCAGAAAGAAGAAATGTCATTCAATTAACGAATGAGGGAAAAAAGAATGAAATTATTTTCCATATCCGTACTGGTTTTTATTTTGTTTACTATTATTGACTTGTTTACCAATTATCCTTCCTTCTATTTAGTCTAAGATACGACATAAGTTCGATCGAGACCGAGCTGTTTAATGGATAAAAATTATTGGATATGTAATTTAGTATGTTAACAATTACAAAATTGGGGTGCCCGATCTAATTTTGTACTGACTATAATTAACTAATAATTGAAAAATGACTTTTTTATATATTAAAAAAATTCGACCCGGGCATATATTATTTCAGATTTTTTGGATAATCCTAAACAAAAAAGGTCTTTTGTAATTTTTCTCATCTCCAGGGCGCATCTGTTTTGAGATGGACGTTGAGAGGTGACTTAAATTTTTTTGCAGAAATTACTTGAAAATAACTCAAATAATAATAATTGAGTTATCCTCTCACTCAAAAAGGGTCGGAACATTGTTTAAATAATCAAAATCTCAAAAAATGAAGGAAAAATTCGAATTTTTTCTTCGTTTTTTGATTATAACTTTAAAAGTGTTCATTTTCGAGAAAAGTTGCACTGACATGAAAGTTGCGTAATTAAATTTTCTATAATATAAGATTGGTTAAAAATTTTAAAAATTGTCACCCTTGTTGCAAAATAGCATTAATTGCAAAAAAAAACATCAAAAAACAAGAATTGGCATTTTACGTTTTTCAACCATTCATGCTACACTCAGGACCTTCATATTTTACACAGAAAAACTATATGATAAAATAAAACAATACTATAAAGTTCATTAAAATCGGTTTAACAGATTTTGCAAAATAAATTTTGCAATACAGGTTTAGCTAAAAAAAATTCATAATCAAGTATATTCAAATGGGAAATAAGCCACAATTTTACCTAAAAATGATTTTATTAACGTTTCGACGCCCAAGTCGGGTGTCGTTGTCATTAATTCACCCCAACTTGGGCGTCGAAACGTTAATAAAATCATTTTTAGGTAAAATTGTGGCTTATTTCCCATTTGAATATACTTGATTATAAAAATGCCACAAGAAAATAGCTTCAGAACAACATTAAAAAAAATTCAGTTTTTCAAAATGTTGCAGGGTTGAAAATAAAGCAGATAGCAAGTTGAATTTTTTTTGCATATAGAAGAATACTGTACCTTTCATTCGCCATTTGCAGAATTAAAATCGATTAGCCACCACGGCGTCAGGACTTTTTTAACACATTCGCGGACACGCTGTCATTTTATACACGTATTCTTATGGAGTAAATTACTTCATATGCAGTCATGACCGCGAATGTGTTAAATAAACATTCATTTTTGGTGCTACGCGCAGGACAGCGGTGTTCGATTCACACAAGTTGATTTCCACCAAAATTTCTTCCAATCTTTATATAATATATTATCCTCTTACTCTATATTTTCTTGTATTTTAATATTTTAATTCTACAAAAATCAAACTAATTTGATTATTGTTTGCGAAATATTGTTTGAACAATTGCATATATTTAAAAATAATAAACTTTTATTCTCTAAGTTAAAATATATGAACAAAGAAAAAAAACTTAAAAAGTTGCTAAAAAATTGTTATTTTAAAGGACAGTGTACGTGTTTTTATTTTGCAATAAACAAATTTATTTATTTATATGGAAATGTACTGAAAATTAAATGTATCAATCATTATCAGAGGTCATTGGAATGTCCAATCAGAGCAAACTGTCCGCTGTACTGCGCGTAGCACCAAAAATTAATGTTTATTTAAAAAAATTCCTGACGCCGTGGTGGTTAACTTAATTTAATTTTGAAAATTTCCAATAAAAGGTACAGTATTGTTATATATGTAAAAAAAAATTCAACTTGTTGACTGTTTTATTTTCAGTCCTGTAACATTTTGAAAAACTGAATTTTTTTTGCGAAACCTGGATTGCAAAATTTATTTTGCAAAATCTGTTGACCTGATCTTAATGGAATGAACAGTATTTGTTTATTATGTCATAAAGTTTTTCTGGATAAAATATGAAGGTCCTAAGTGTTTCATAAATAATTGAAAAATGTAAAATGCGAATACTTTTTTTTATGTTTTTTTCCAAATTATTGCTATTTTGTGACAGATTTTTAAAATTTTAAATAATCCTATATTGTAGGAAATTTAATTGCACAACTTATATTTCGGTAAAACTTTTCACAACTTTTTACAACTTTTTGGTTGTAAAAATCAAAGAAAAAAATCGAATTGTTCCTTCATTTTCTGACATTTTGATTATTTAAACAATATTCCGGGCCTTTTTAAGTGGGAGGATAGCTCAAATATTATTATTTGAGTTATTTTCAAGCAATTTCTGCAAAAAATTGAGTCACTTCTCAACGTCCAAAAGTATTAATTTTAAATATGTATAATAAAACATAATTAAAAATTACCATTTTTAAAATTATGAGGTGCCTCAATTCAAGCACAAACCTTATTCTATCAGCTCTGGATAAGTATTTTGGACTTCTTTAATTTTGAAACATTGTTTTTTAGTTGTTAATGCCCGTCTTCGCAAAAGAAACCTTCCTCATTAACAGTTAAAAAATATATTTTAAAATAAAATATGGCAAAAATTCTTACAGGGACCTGAAAGAAGAATGTTTGAGCTTGAATTTAGGTACTTGACGATTACAAAGATCATATTTTTTACTCGTGTGTTTGAACCTTGAAAATAGTTATCTTTCGTGTCTTTATCAGTGTTACATTGTTTATAACATGAAAAGGATCAACTTAATTGAAAAATTACAAAAGACCTTATTTGTTTAGAATGGTTGAAAAACTCTCATGTAATATCTGCACGGGTAGAGGTTTTTTCTTAATACATAAAAAAAGTAATTTTTTAATAATTAATTAATTATTTATAGTCAAAACAAAAGTAAATCAATCACCCCTGTTTTTTGTAATTGTTTACATCGGATCCTCCACTAATAATTGAATAAACTCATGATTGTTTTTTTTTTGTATATTTTTGGTTCTTAATACATTTAATTATGTATTTTTTAGGTAGAAAGAACTTGATCTTTATCTTTATTGCTTGTATTCGATTTGTTCCTGTACTTAATTTATACACATATCAAATACCTAATTTACATTCAATTATAAAATATGCAAGTTGAGGATTCCCTTTAACCAAAAATAATTGTTCTTCTGATTGAGGTCATGAGAGTCGTTAGTACCTACCAACAAAAATTATAAACTTATGTGTCTTTATTTCCTTCTAAATTACATAAAAAATATATGTTCTACAATTCCATTTTTTCACTTGAACAATTATAGCCTTGTAAAGGAATTTGTTGCTTGTTTATTAATAGTTTACATCTAATGATACTTATTTCTTGAGAAAAACTGTTTTTCGGACTTTGTCCAAGGTTAATTTAAAGGGAAATGAATTAGATCATCAAGTCCGGCAAGCCATAGAAATAGAAATAAAAACGTAATATTTTTTGTGAGCCATGTTACATGTAACTTCCATAAATATATTTTTCACTTAATGCATTTAAAACTTAAATAAAATCTTTATGCAGTTTAAAACAATAAATATTAAGTTTATGGCAGTTTTAGTTTAATTTTGATAGGAGCATCCTTGATAAATTTTCAGTCAAGCACATTTTATCATTAATTGATGAGATTAAATACAAAAGATCTGTAGCTGCATCATACATTTGGCAAGGGCATTTAATAAAATATAAATCGATTTTTAGATACAGTACATATGCGAGGACGTCAGAAAAAACCTAGAATAGAAAATGAGTGGAAATGCATAATTACATTTACAATCTATAAAATGCATCCAAAAGTGCTTAAACATGTAAAAAAAAAGTAAAAGAGAGAACGCCTCTACCTTCTCACAATATCTTAAAGAGAAAAATCATACTCTGAATATCCCAGATGACGTCTCTCTTCTACACAACATCCCACAGAGAGACTTCTTTTGGACTTGTACGAGGACCTAGAAATAGTTAAAGAAAAACAAAAAAGTCCAAATTGTGTAAACCGCCATGTTTCGTTCAACCGGGACTTCCACCCACTTCATCGACAACTCTTTTCTTACCTTCTTCTTAATTTCAATATCACTTCCACCTCTTTATTACTCCCATCACTTTCCTACAGCTACATCTACAGTTGATTTGGCACAATCCATAATGCTTATCTTTCTTATTCATCTCTACCCATTAACCATTATCATCTATCCAACGATACACGTACAAACTAACATCTACTATCATCACTCACACATATCTCCATCTCTAAACTTTCATCCATAATTTTCTAAGACTATTTTCACCCCATCTGTTCACATTATAACCAAATTTAATAGTCTCACCACTCTTTCTGGGTCCAGTTCATGTCACATTTCCATTATAATCTCATAAACCTCTAACATTCAACCCTCTCTCCTACGGTTAACTAAGTATATCATATGATGGTCTGTTTTGTCGAACCCTTAGAGTTCTGATCTGATTGGGTAGCCTACATGGACCTTGGGAACTGGTCGCATGAATCTGAGCTTGTCTTATACATCCCTCCCTGATTTTGAGACATTTCTACATCTGTGTCTCCCCCATTGTGATCTTTTATGGTACTTCCACATACTACGGCAACTACCAACCATTCGAATAAAATCGATAACTTGATATCAAGATAAAATTGCTTCTCTAAGCCCTAGTTGTCCACATAAGAAAGTTTGATAACGTTTATTAAGTTTTCGTTCCAACGTGTAATGTGGTTTGCCTATCTCTTTCATTACAAATATTCTAACTTTTACATCAAGTTCATTTTCCTTTTAACAGATTATTTACCATAGTGGGAGCGACTGTTTTTATTGTTAATAATTTAACAAACTTTACAATAAATATCACAAAACCAACAGGGAAATTTTAACTTCATGTGGAACTGTCATTTCTGTCGTGTCACCATTCAGGATTTCCGCTATCAAAGTCACTTGCTTCCACACAGCCATGATGTGAACAAGTCAAATTTAGCTTAATGGTATCTTGAGCGTGAAACATTGGAAATTTTATACATCCATGTGTAAAATCACATCATTTTTATTATGTTCCTAAGACGGATTAATTTTAAAGGGTTTTTAACCTAATATTTTTACTTTGGTGGTGAGCACGTTTGATTCAAGTGAGTATAACCTCTAACTTTTTAAAATCATAGTCAAAATTTTAAATACTTTGCATCATTCTATCATGTTATACACATTTTAGGAAACACTGATGATGATCGGTCAACCGATTGAAAACTAGTTCTGTTTGTTTTGTGATGAAATAATATATCTTTTATAAAGGATTTCATGGTTTTGTAAAAAAAAGGATTTTGGCAATAAATTGATGCAAATAGATTGCTCGGAGATTCTTGGGGTTGCTGAACACGAATATCATATTTGAACCCACCCTCGAAGCATCTAGTGCTCAGAGTGCTGCTATGCACGTCCCGGCTACCAGGTACTCCGAGGATCGGTTCTGACAATGTATTCGTGGTCAATGACTCCAAAAACTCTCAAGTAATCTATTTACATCAACTTAGTGCCAAAAATACTCAAAACACTAGAAAATAACGCGCCTCAGCAGTAGGTAACCGTGGCACCAGGTGCTAACCTATTCTTGTTCAGCGGCCCCAGAATCCTCTGAGTAACAAAATCTGGCAAATCATATACCGATTTTGACATATTTATGCACTGCTAATGTAATTATGCATGGCTACCCATTTTTGTATTGTAGACTTCTTGTCTGACGTCGCGTCAGCCCGAGTACAATACAAAATGTAGTAATAGGTCCTTTATTTAAAAGTCGATTTATTCCGGTGTTATTTTGGGTTTAAAACAAGTGAACAGTCACTGATTATGACCGAAAAGATGGTAACAACAAAGGTGGCAAAAAAAGAGACCGAACCGGACAACGAAAAATATAATGAGAGTAGCTATTTTTAACATAAAAACCCTATTAGCAGAGATCAACCAATAGAACACGAGAAGAGAAAACATCAAATTAACATCTGAACCAAGCAGAAAACAAACTGTAATGTCTGAAAAAAGGATAAGGGGAGAATATTTACTAGATAACATAATAAATATAGTGAACTTTTAAAACAAGAGAGAGAAAGTGAGCAGAAAGAAATATGTAACAACAATTTTAGAATGAAAGATAAAGGTGAACAAAATATTGTCGGTATATATCTCAAATTATATCCTTGGTAAATTTTAAGGCGAATATCAAAATTATAGATGTAGCTGAAATTCATGCACCAGATGACTGCAAATTTAAAAACGATAAAAAATAATTCTCTGATGAGCTCCAAACATTGGTCGAAGACGAAATAAAACAAACTGAAATAATCAAATTTGGGGAGATATCAATGGCAAAATAGAAGGAAAAGTTATAACTGAATGAAACCAAAAAATGAGTGAAAGGTTTATCCAAAGGATCAGCAATGAAAACAGAAAATGGCGGATTTGTCCACTCAAACTAACTAAGAATAGCCAACAAGGTTTTTGACCGTAAAATCAATCTAAAGACGTGTTTAAAAATGTTGGGGGCCAAATGTTAATTTTAGATTCTGTAAACAAAAACAGAAAAATACATAACAAGTAGTAGGTAGATGTGAGAATCCCGATGTCACCAAATATTGGAAACAATCACGCTTTGGTACCTACTTGCTAAAATCAGATTTAATAAAAGAAGTAAAGAGAAGATTGAAAGAACGAAAAAGAAATATAATAAAAATTAAAAATTTAAGAGCGAATTAATAAGTTTCTTATATCAAAACAGGCTCGAGCAGAAGATTCAATTGGATAATTACCTATTTTGATTGGTAAATAAGCCACAATTAAATTAAAAAAATAATTTTATTAACGTTTCGACGCCCAAACCGGATGTCGTTGTCAAAATACAACATATTACTAAATTATACAAAAATATTGCTTAGTAAAAAATTCTTCTAATAATTTGTTTAATCTGACAATTTTAATGTATATCGGCAATTCAGACATATATTATACATTTTAAAGTAGAAGACTTTAAAATGATATTGCCAATATTTACGAGTTGCGTTCCTGGGACGACTTTACTGAAAGATTGTTCATTCGATTTCATGAAATCAACCCCAACTCAAGAATATCCGCCACAAAAATCATAGCATATGGCAGAAATTCTTGAGTTGGGGTTGATTTCATATAATCGAAGGAACTATCTTTCAGTAATGGCAACGTGGCATTAGATAGAAAACAAAGTGTTTTAATTTTCGCCTGCATTTTACCCGATTTTCGCGTGGTGCAGCGAACATTGAATGCTGAGTGAGTGAAAAAGGTAAGGTATAAACTGTGCCCTACCTAATGCAAGAATAATATAAGTAAAAACGGTAAAAAATAGTATAAAATACTAAACGGACAAATAAAAGTGAGGTTAACAGCTAACAGATAAGCTTATAAACACTGGCGAACGCTGGTCAAATTTCAAGCGGTGTTGCCGGATTTAAAAAAAATAGAAACACCTGCCGAAAAACAAAAGCAATTTTGGTGCGTGGATAATTGGGCATACCTCCTCGTGGTTGAAACGGGTGTGCCCAGTTAACGCTACGTACAAAATGGCTGAGAACGAGTATAGTGTGGACGAAAAGACAAGAAAAAGAGGAGATGAATCGGAAGATGAGGCAGACGATAGCAGAAGTAAAAAAGTACATCGGTCGCCTGGGAATGATAGGCAACTAGAAAAAATATTGGAGAGCCTAAATATTATCACAATGGAAATAAGGGAACTAAGAGAAGAGCAAAAAGAGTACAGAGCGGAAATGAAGGAACTCAGACAAGAAAATGAAAAGCTGAAACAGGAAAACAGAGAAACCCAACAAAAAGTGGAAGAATTGGAAAATAAAATAGACAGAATGGAAAAGGACAAAAGACGAAATAATATAATACTGCAGGGAGTAGATATGGATACCTACGATCAAAACATAACAAAAGATAACGTCCAAGATTTTTTATGCAATGCACTAAAAGTTGAGACAAAAATAAAAAGCGCAAGAAAAATTGGAAGTAAATTCTGCTTGATTGAGCTCGAAAATGCAACGGACAAAGAAGAAATTATGAAAAATAAAGGCAAATTGAGAGACATAAAGGGAAAAGAAATATATATTAATGACGACATGGACAAAAATGAACGGATGATACAGGGTAAAATCAGAACGAAGGCAAAAGAGGCTAAATTGGAAGGAAAAAACGTCAAGGTAGGATTTCAAAAAATTAAAATAAATGAGGAGGTATGGACATGGAATAAACATCAGCAACAACTCTTAAAAATAGAAAACCAAAACAGAAACCAAAAAAACTAAACGACGTAAATGAAACGGTAGCAACAACGGCAATGGACAAGGAGACGATTGGGATTAAAAACAAGAAAAGGAAAACTAATTTGGGAACATGGAACGTAAGAGGCACTTATGAAACGGGAAAACTTAAAGAATTAATTAGAGAAACAAAAAGATATGAAATAGATATATTAGCTTTACAAGAAACAAAACAATTAGACACAGAAATAGTAGAAATAGATGATATAGTATTTTTTAAAAGTGGGGGGAATAACAGATTGCTAGGAACAGGCTTTATCATACAGAAAAGATGGAAAACCAGAGTGATGAATTTCAAGCCGATATCAGATAGAATGTGCACAATCAGGTTAAAAGGGAATCAACGAAACATAAGCATAATAAATGTACATGCACCAATAGAAGACGCCACCGAAGAAGACAAAGATGCATACTATGAGCAACTAGAGAGAGAATATGACAGATTACCAGCATTTGATATCAAAATAGTAATGGGAGACTGCAATGCTAAAGTGGGAAAAGAGGATATATATGAAAATATAACAGGAAAATACAGTAAACACGATGTATCAAATGATAATGGTCAACGAATTATAGGTTTTGCCACAGAAAGACAAATGGTAATAAAAAGCACATACCAACGCAGAAAAGATATACATAAAGGAACGTGGATTTCCCCTGACAAAAGGACAATAAATCAAATAGACCACATATTAATAGAGAAGAAGCACGCCCATAATATAATAAATATAAAAAGTATGAGAGGAGCGGAATGTGACTCAGATCACTTTTTGGTAAGAGCAGCCTATAGAATAAATGCTAATATAAAGAAAGACAATCAAAGGGACAAAGAAATCAAAAAACAATTCAACACAGCAATACTAAAAGATAATATGACACAGAAGAAGTACGAACAACAAATAACCAGCAGACTAAACGAAGAACCAGAAACACTAGACCCGGAAGAAAAGTGGGAAAGCATAAAAGAAGCAGTTTTAAACACCAGTAAAGAAATATTAATTAAAGGTAATAGAAAACAAAAAGCAAAAGAATGGTATGATGAGGAATGTCAAAAAATAGCAGAAGAAATTAGAAAAATAAGAATAAAAAACTTAAGAAATAATAGTGACATTAGCACACAAGAATATAGAGAATTGAAGAGAATTATGAAGAGAACATGCAGAAATAAAAAAAGAAAATACATCGAAGAAAAACTCAAAGTGATAGAGGAAAAATTCCAAAAAAAGGAAATAAGATCCTTTTACCAGGAAGCAAGAAAAATGGAAAGGGGATATCAGAAACATAACCCATATATGAAAAATGAGGAAGGAATATTAATAAATGAACCCGGGGAAATAATGAGAAATTGGCAAACTTATTTTACACAACTTTTAAACAAAAACGAAGAAGAAAGGGGAACAATCCAGGAAATTGAAGATGACCATATAGTAATAGAAACACCTACGAGGGAAGAAATAGAAAATGAAATAAGAGGGCTAAAAAACAATAAAAGCCCAGGAATAACGGAAATATCGGCGGAAATGATAAAGGCAGGAGGAAAAAGACTACACAAGGAGATACATAGCCTGATAAAAAGTATATGGGAAACAGAAAGAATGCCAGGAGAATGGACCAGGGCAAGGATATGCCCCATACATAAAAAAGGTGATAAAATGAGATGTGAAAATTATAGAGGTATCGCGTTGCTAGAAGTCGTGTACAAAATATTGACAAACATCTTAAGAAAAAAGCTGAATCAATACACGGAAAAGATATTGGGCGAATATCAGGCAGGATTCAGAAGTAATAGGTCGACGACAGACCAAATATTTGCGTTAAAAGAAATCCAAACTACGTGCTACGAACATAAAATAGCAGTATACGTCCTGTTCGTCGACTTTAAACAGGCCTATGATACGGTAAAGCGGCAACAGATGTACGCACTAATGAAAGAAATGGGCATACCAAGTAAAATCGTCAGGATGGTAAAGATGACTATGGATAACTCCACAAACGAAATAGCATGGAAGGGACATAAATCAAATAATTTTGAAACAAAGGAAGGACTAAGACAAGGAGACCCACTATCAACGACTCTTTTTAATGTAATACTGGAAGGAATAATCAGGAAAAGTAAAATAAGCACACAGGAAACGATTTTTAAAAATGGCCACCAATGTATTGCATTCGCAGATGATCTAACATTATTATCGACAAGTAAGAAAGAGCTAACAAAATTAATGAGCAATATAATAAAACAAGCCAAACCTTTTGGTCTTCTCATAAATAAGGAAAAGACAAAATACATGATAATGGGAGAAACAGATAAAGAAAATGAAGACAATTTCACATTGGAGATAGAAGGAGAAAATGTATGCGCATTTAAAAGAGTTTCAGAATTTACATACCTGGGTGTAAAAGTAGATGAAAAGGGACATGGGGAAGGGGAAATAAAAGCAAGAATAGCAAAAGCAAACAAAAAGTATGGAGCATTGCGTCCATTAATGAAATCCAAAGATGTGTCAAGGAAAACAAAAATAAGAATCTACAAAACAGTTATCAGACCTACAGCTACATATGCATGTGAAACATGGGTGCTTAAAAAATCAGAAATAGACCTTTTAGAAAGATGGGAGAGGAAAATACAACGAGCAATATATGGAGGCGTGAAAATAGACGGTCAATGGAGAAGAAGAAATAATAAGGAACTTGAAGAACTATATAATGAACCAAAAATAACGACGGCAATCAAAGCACAGAGAATCCGATACTTAGGACACATAGAAAGAATGGGAAAGGCGAGAATGCCAAAAATGGTTCTATTACGTAAGCCAATACAAAAAAGAAGAATAGGAAGACCAAGAAGGAGATGGAAGGACAGCGTATATGAAGACTTAAAACAAAGTAATATTGTAAACTGGAAAGAAAAAGCTTTGGACAGAAAACAATGGAAGGAAGTGGTGAAGAAATGTATGGAAAGACTATAATGTTAAGTGTAGTATTAAGTGTTTTATACAAACAAATGTAATATTGTATATATTATAGTAGTATAGGATATAGCATTATATATAAATATGTAATAGTAATTGTAAGGAAAAATTAAATCTTTCAGCCCTAGGCCTTCACGGCCTGTTGAGCTTAATAAATATAAATCTTTCAGTAAAGTCGTCCTATCAACGCAACTCATAAATAATGGCAATATCATGTTTTAAAGTCATCTACTTTAAAATGTATATATGACTGAATTGCCGATATAATTGAGTCAGAATAAATAAATTATTAGAAGAATTTTTTACTAAGCAACAACATTTTTGTTTAATTTAGTAATGTTTCGGTTTTTTAAAAACGACATCCGATTTGGGGGTTGAAACGTTAATAAAATTATTTTTTCAATGTAATTGTGGCTTACTTCCCAATCAAAATAGTTAATGTTGTTCTGAAGCTATTTTCTTGTGGCATTTTTATAATCAACTATATTCAAATGGGAAATAAGCCACAATTTTAAGTACCTAAAAATGATTTTATTAACGTTTCGACGCCCAAGTCGGGTGTCGTTGTCAAAATACAAAATAATACTAAATAAACAAAAATGTTGTTGCTTAGTAAAAAATTCTTCTAATAATTTATAATTATTAAAATTATTTATAATTTCAAAATAGTTAGTTATCAAAATGCCACAAGGAAATAGCTTCAGAACAACATTGAATTGGATATTATCGAAAATAAAATCAACGTTTAAACAAGCTGTCAAAAGCTCAAAAAATATATTGTAAGGGGGCTGCCCGGGAAATCCTTTGAGTGAGAATAATACGAAAAAATAAAAAATGTTTGAAAAAATCTGATGTTGTTTATGTTTATATTGGCGCTTGCATAAAATAACATATACACGGAATGAAAGAACTGATGGAAATAACACACATTAAAAAGGATGCATGGATGAATAGGACATTTAAAAAAGGAAGGGAAGAATATTTACCATAAACGCTCTATCGAATAACTGACAAGAAATCTAAAATATATCTAAAAACGCAAAACAAGGAATCGATAGACTAAAAAATCAGAAATCACCGATTATCTTGTACCACCACAACTTTGTATACTATACTAATAGTAGTAAATACTAACAGAATAGAATAGACCAGGGTATTTAGTACAAAATAAATCAATTTTTAAATACAACACCTAGAGACTTGCAACTTTTTGAATTGTGTTCAAGATGATGTCAAAGAAAAAGTCGTATAAATAAATGGGTGAAAATGCATAATTGCATTTTAAATTAAATAAAATGCATCCAAAATGCATAAAGATGTGAGAATAAACGTAGTGAGGGACATATTTTGTTACTCGGGGGTTTTGGAGTCGCTGAATACCAATACATCATCAGAACCGACTACCGGAGCACCTAGTGCCCAGGTTCACTGCTAAGACAAGGCATATGAAGTTTCAACGATTTTCGGCACTAAACTGATGTAAACAGATTACTCGGCGGTTTTGGAGTCTGAACAAGAATACGCCATCCGAGCAGACCCACCGGTGCACCTGGTGTCCTAATACCTTCCAGCATGCCCCAAGATAATATGCCATATAGCACCAGGTGGTTCGGAGGTCGGTTATAATGGCGTATTCGTATTAAATGACCCCAAAATCTGCCCAATAATTTATTTGCTTGCATTCAAGGCCGAAAACCTTCGAAACTCCAAAATTAGACGTACTTTAGCAGTGGCCATGGGCACCAAGTGCTCCGGGGGTCAGTTCTGATGGAGTATTTGTGTTCAGTAACCCCATAAACAGTCCTAGTAATCTATTCGCATTAATTAATTACCAAAAACCCTCGAAACACCAGAATATAACGTACTTTAACAGTTACATTGGGCAACAAATGCTCAAAAGGTGAATTCTTTCCTTTCGGCAACCCTAAAAACCGCCCAAATAATCTATTTGCGTCAATTGAGTACCAAAAATACTAGAAACTTCATAAGATGACGTGACTTAACAGTGACATTGGGCACCAAGTGCTCCCGGGCTCGGTTCTGATGATTCGTGTTCAGTGATTTCAAAAACCTCCAATTAATCTGTCTCCATAAATTTAGTGCCGAAAGCCCTCGAACCTCCAGACGACGTGCCTTTGCAGTGACCCTGGGACCAGGTGCTTCGGAGTCCGGTTCTGATTACTTATTCGTGTTCCATCCATCCAATGGCACTACAGCCCAAATCGAGCCTTGGCCTCCTTCAATAATCTTCTCCAATCATTTCGATTTACCGCTGTTCTTTTCCATGAACGCGTTCCCAGGAAGTTCCTGGCATCCTCATCGACTTCGTCTTCCCATCTCTTTTTAGATCTTCCAACCGGTCTTCTTCCCTGCATTCTTGCATTCAGCAATTTTCTGGGGATTCTATTCTCATGCATGCGGACCACGTGCCCTGCCCACCGTAATCTCTGTAGTTTAGTGTGTTGTGTTAGAGTTGGTTCGCTATATTGCTCGTATTCTATTATACCTAATTCGCCAGTCGTTATTTTCCCTTATTGGGCCCAGTATCCTACGTAATACTCTTCTTTCAAACACATCTAATGCATTGGCAGATTTCTGTGTCACCACCCATGTTTCGCAGCCATAACTTACTATGGGCCTGATTATTGTTTTATATACCCGGAGTTTTGTTTTCCGGTGTACGTCTCGCGATTTGAATATGTGGCCCATCGCGAAATATGCTTTATTTGCCAGCACAAGCCTTCTATTTATTTCCAGTTCTTCTTCACTGCTTGCAACCAGATCCATTCCTAGGTACGTGAATCTATTCACATGTTCTATATCGTCAATAAAGTGTTGTTGCGCCGGTCTATTTGATCTGGTTTGTATGAGTAGTTTTGTTTTATTTGTGTTTATTGCTAGCCCTACTGCTTCTGCACTCTGTTTCAACTCAACGTAGGTTTCTTCCGCTGCATTCATTGTTCTGCTCATTATGTTTATATCATCCGCGTAGGCTGCTAATTGGGTAGATTTGTTTGTAAGTATGTTATTTCCGCTTACCGTCAACCGTCTAATTACATATTCAAGAACAAGATTAAAAAGCGTTGGAGCCAGTCCGTCGCCTTGTTTCAGTCCTTGCGTTATCGTAAACGCATCAGTGATCTGTCCTTGAATACATACTTGTGCTTCTGTTTCTGTCATTGTCATTTGCACTAGTCGTATTAATTTTGATGGTAAGCCAAATTCTTCCAATGTATTAGGTAGAATTGTTCTATCTATTGAATCATAGGCTTGTTTAAAATCTACAAAGAGATTGTAAACGTCCATGTCATATTCCCATGCTTTGGCTAGTATTTGTTTAACTGTAAATAGTTGGTCAATGGTAGATCTATTTTGCCTAAACCCTGCTTGATATTCCCCGATGATTTTTTCCGTGAGAGGTTGAAGTCTTCGATTAATGATGTTTGTGAATATTTTGTATCCCGAACAAAGTAAAGAGATGCCTCTATAATTCTGACACAACAGTTTGTCTCCTTTTTTATGAATAGGGCAGATTATACTTTTCTTCCGTTGTTGGGGGATTTCTTCTTCTATCCATATCTCTCGTATTAGCTGATACATCTGTTGTGTCAAATTCCTTCCTCCTTGCTTGAGTAGTTCTGCCGGTATTTTATCTATTCCCGGTGCTTTATGGCTTTTTTGTATGTGGATTGCCGTTTGGACCTCCTCTAGCGTTGGGGGTCTAGTTAATTCATTTTCTTCTCCATCTTCCCCCAGCTCTTGTTGTTGTACCTCCTGCCGTGCCTGCTGCTGTCTCTGTTGTTGTAATGGTGGTTGTGCCCCTTTGTTTAATACTTCCTTAAAATATGTCATCCAGGTTATCTTAATTTCGTCCATATCGCTAATGATTTCACCCTTCTTATTTTTGCAGAGGCTAGTTTTCGGTTTGTATCCCTGTCTTAAATGTTTAATAAGTTGGTATGCACTGCGTGTTTCGTTTTCCTTAAACTCCCTCTCTATGTTTAGTATCAGTTGGTTTTCGTACTTTCTCTTTTTCTGCCTGCACAGTTTATCTGCTTTTCGTCTTTTGTTCTCAAATTCTGTTTTTCTCTCTCTAGTACGTCTGAGTATGTAATTCTTATGTGCTTCATTTCTTTCCTGTATAGCTTGTTTGCATTCTTCATCGAACCATGTTTCTTCTCTCCGTTGTATCTTTGTTCCTATGACTTCTTTCGCTGTGTTTAGTATGATACTGCTTATGGTGTTCCATTGATTTTCTATTGTGGAGTCTGCTCTGTTTTCTTCTCTGTCGTGTTCAGTGACCCCAAAAACTACCTGAGTAACAAAATCTAGTCCTTAATATGCCTATTTTTACATGTTTATGCACTTTTAGATGCATTTTATGCACTTTAAAGTGCAATCATGCATTTTCGCCCATTTTTGTATAGTAGACTTTTTCTGACGTAAGTCTGAACACAATGCAGAAAGTTGGAAGTCTCTAGGTGCTGTAATTAAAAATTTATTTTTGTGCTAAATGAGTAGGGTCATTCCAAAGTGAGTCTTATCCATTTTTTATAAAAATTAAGTTGGCCCTAAATATCGCTGTAACATTGATTTTGACATACTATTATAACAAAATACTGTTGCAAATCGCTTCTTGTTCTATATAAAATAAGTCTAAATATTGCGTATCTTTCCAAAATGCGCGTTATCCACGAGCAGTGTCATCTCAAAGCGAACCTTATCCTTTCCAGCCAATGGCTGCCTCCGATTTTTAGCCACGTGATCGTTTTGACGTTTTAACTTGCGTGATTAGGTTAGGTTATTTTACTGTTTATTATTGAAAGAGTGTAAAGTCTTTATACTTAATTAGTGAAGTAAAACCTAATTATTGTTCTTACCGACAAAGTATGTGTTTAATATTTTAAACTGTTATGGAAGAAGCACTTAAAGAAGTACTAAAAGGTTGTGGCAGAAAGAAGGTTTCTAATCCAAAACTGTGGGCAAAAATACAAAAAAAAAATAACAGGTAAAGATGCTTTATTAATTTACTGTCAAATCTGTGCTATAAATAACTAGTAATTCGATAAAACTGTTTATTTAAGTATTATTTTTTCTGTATTGCTTATATCAATCCAATCGATCGTTTGTTTCAGATACGCAGCAAAAAAGATTACTGCGAAAGTTATTTTCCAGAACCTGCTGAATTAAGGATTTAATAATTAAAAAATGTGTTTAGTGTTTTTGTTTTTTAGCTTTTGTGACCATAACATTATTGTTATTGTAGCCAAAATCTGTTTTAGCTATAAGATTATTGTTTCGAATAAAAATATTCGTTCACACTACTTCCTTTGTCTACATTATTGTTATTTCAAAAAGCGCCTTATCCACTGCGTTGTTCCAAAGTGCGTCTTATCCAAATTATATTTAGTTTTTTTGAGCTAATCACGCAAAAACGATTTGAAAAACCTTAACGTATACTAATGTTATGAATTATTAATGAACACTAAAAAGTTTCATACAAAAAGAACCATCGGATAATAAAAAAATGGTTTTTTCTAATTCTTCAACATTTTTCTCGAAGGGATAAGATTCACTTTGGAATGACCCTACTCAAATGTCGTTTATCGTTTATCGTTTTATCGTTTTATCAGCCAATGCTTATATTTTTATAATTAAAGACCGGATTATATGTTCCTGATTTGACTGAAATATGTGCATATATATGTCTGAAATATGAGTAAAATATGTTGAAAATATTCCCTAAAAGTTTAAAATATGTTCCAAATATGTGGAATATGTGAAAAACATTTTAAAGTAACAAGAAAATATGCATTAAAAAATGTATAAAAGTTTTATTAAATAACGGTAAGTACATATATTGACAAAATTAACCTAAATATACGAATGTATACCTATTTAGTACCTATTACTATTACTTACGTTTCTACATTTTATTCCTTCTTATAAAAACAATTCACAATCAAATGTTTTTAAATATTTTCAATAGTAAAATTATGCCGCCTATCCGTTAGTAGTAATTTGTATGTTGAAAATCTTTGTTCAACATCAACTGATGTGATTGGTGCAAACATTAACAATCTCCGCATTTAAATTGGTATTGACATCAAAATCGCCACAAATAATTTGGTTTGCTTCCTGTAATAATAATTTTAAATCACTATTTTTCTGTAAAGTTTCAATCCATTTTTTATTTATTGATTGTCCAATTCTTCCAGAAACTTCTTGAGCGTTTTCCTTAAATTTCTGAATTAAATTAAGGGACTCTTGTAGTGGAAACGATTCAGTTTCAAGATTGAGGATGGTTTTATAAACAAATTCATAATTCGATTTAATAAAACAAAGCTCATTGTGCAGTGATCTGTTTTCTAAACTTGATTTGCATTTTGAAATCGCACCAATATTTGTTTCTTCAAAACATAAAATTAGTTCTTTTATAGGGAGAAAATGTTCCGCATAAAAACAGGCAGCTTTTAAATATGTTCCCTAACTTGTGATTAGAGGCTCCGGTGGCAAAGGAGTATTTGGTAATTTTTCTTTATATATCTGAATCCTTAAAGGCGATTTTACAAATATTTTCTTCACGTTGCTAATTAAACTATTAAATGTAGGAAATGAATTTCGAATTTCTTCCGCCACTCTGTCTAAACCATGCACCAAACACGTCACATGAATTAAATTGGGATATAAAACTTTTAGTTGTTGGTCAGATTTGACCATGTATGACGCAGCATCGGAAACCATAAGCAAGATTTTGTTAGCTGGAACAATGTCGGGAAGGAAAAAGTTCATGAATGCATCATTTATAAACCTAACCATTGTTACATGGTTAACTGTGTCAAGCTGTTTACAGCCAAAAATATGTCAAAACATGCCACAATATGTTAAAAATATGCCAAAATATGTTAAAAATATGTCAAACGGTCGAAAATATGTTCAAACCATCAAAATATGTTAAAAAACAGAAAATATTCTAAATATGTAAAATTAAATTAGTGTCAAACGCCTTTAATTATCATAATTCGTCCACATCCTGAAGCGTTTGATTGTATCTTTGATGGTTATCGATATGCAAAAAACATATAATCCGGTCTTTATTTATAATACATGTAACATTGGGGTAAAATAATTTTTATTAACTGCCATTCATTTTATCACAATTTTTTGTTTTATAATATTTTTATTTGTTGTATTGCGGGTATATCATGATCGTTACACAGAAACAATAAAAAAATCTGGAATGACTCAAATGTAACATTAAAAATTTTGTTTCAGGATGTTTTAGAATATATATTTGACGATTTTTTCCCTCAACTTAGTAGTGAAATAACTTTTCTGGGTCGTGCTGTTTCCTTTAGCGTGGTTCTTGAGCTAGGAATCTGTTGCCAATGGAGCAGGAGAATAGCAATAAGCAGGGTAAAAGCTACTTACAGAATGACTCTGGTAATACAAGGTAAAAGATACCTATATAGTGAGCTTTTTAGTTGCGTTCCCTTATTTATATTTTATACCACACTTGTGACCACAATAGACCGAATAAACAAGAATATAAAAAAAGACAGATGACATAAACAAAAAACTAACGCAACTGCTTACAAAAGGACAACATATTAAGAAAATTTCTAAATAGTTACTAGTTTCCACAACATCGGAACAATCAGAGAAGGATTTGTGCATTCTTACAGAACACAACGAGCAACTTAAAGTTACGTTTCCACCGGTTTCTCCACCGTTTCCTCCGGTTTCCACCGGAGGAAGTAGTCGTATTCAGCGACCGCAAAAACCCCGGGTAATAAGTTCTGACCCTTTCTCGTTTACGCTTATTTTATCATGTTTATTCACTTTTGGATGCATTTTATGCACTTTAAAATACAATTAAATATTTGCAACTTTTGCTGATGACACCATGCCTCATACTAGCCTCTCACCATGATCCAAACACAGTATCCAGAACCCTTCAGAAAGACCTTAATAATATACAAAGATGGCTTAAAAATGGAAGATAAAGGCGAATGAGAGTAAATCCATCCATGTAACCTTCACAATGAAAAGACAAACATGTCCATCTGTAACACTAAATAAAACGCAACTGCCACAAACTGATTCTGTCAAGTACCTAGGAATCCATCTTGATAGGAGATTAACTTAACAAAAGCACATTTTTACAAAAAGAAAACAACTAGGAATAAAATTCCGAGAAATGTACTCGATCATCGGTCGTAAATCTCAACTATCTCTTGAAAACAAACTGCTGATATATAAAACTATATTAAAACCAGTGGGAACCTATGGTATCCAACTTTGGGGGACAGCCAGTCAAACTCACCTAGAAATACTGCAGAGATTCCAGAACAAAGTCCTTAGAACAATGCTGAATGCCCCTTGGTACGTGCCAAACTATGTGATAGAGCAAGACCTCAACGTGGCATCCATAAAAACAGTAATACCAGAATATTACAAAAAATATTCCAAGAGATTAGAATCTCATCCAAACGAGTTAGCCAGCAACCTCACTTATGACCACAATGATGTACGACGCCTGAAGAGATTCAAGGTAGTGACCTAGCAAGAAGATTCGAATAATCTGTGATAACTAAACTTACTTTTACCTTTTTTTAATTTAATTTATATAAAGAGGGTGATCACTGAATCTCCCTCTACAGGTCAAATTTTCAATTTTTGTCAAATAATTTACCTATTGTTCTTAGTTAAGGACAGATTGTAAATATTACAATATTAAAAAAAATATTTCCATCCATTTTTCTATAGTAGGCGTTTTTCCAGATATCATCCTGAACAACTGAACACAATGCAAAAAGTTGTAAGTATCTAGGTGCTGTACTTAAAAGTCGATTTATTCTAGTATTTTTAGTTCTACATGCCGTGGCCTACCAGGCGAATCGAAAAGAGCGATCATGTGATCATGCGGCTTTTAAATAAAGAAGATGGGACCTTATTAATTATTATCAAGAACGAAAGCTTTTCAATACAACACTTAAATTAACAAGAATAATAATAGCAATAAACAAATAAATGAACAAATAACTTTCTAAGAAGGGCGGTTTCGGATGAAAAGATAGTGCACAGATGCAATTTTGATAGTAACACAGATAAATTAAAAGTCACAAGAATACAGCAATAATTACATATCAGAGTGAGGCGTGGATATTATATGTACAGTGTGTCGGCGTAACTTGGAACCATATGGGAAACTTTTTTAATATAAATTTTACAAAAAAAAGTTATTCTTCATAAAGTGCTCTGCATAGTTTAAAACCTAAGATGCAATCATCAGATATCAAATTTTATCAATAATATACGAGGTATGTCCAAAAATATAAATTTCGCTGAAGAGTAAAGTGCCTTTATATTTCATAATATCGAAAATTGTTATTAAGAAAAGTTGTCTGTAAATAAAATTTATGTTGTAATATGCATTTACACTCTTCTAATTGAAAAATCTCTTTTTTGAAAAATTTCCTCAAATTACGGATACCCAACATCAAGTTTGTTGAAGATAACTCTCTTATTATTAATTTTGCAACAAATTTATTCTTTATATAAATGTCCGAATAGTCAAAAAAGTAAGATGCAATCATAAGATATCAATTTTTTTCATTTTATACGAGGTATGTCGAAAAATATGGATTTCGCTCAAGAGTAAAATACCTTTATAGTTCACAATATTTCAACTAGAAGGATGCAATTGCACATTGAAACATAGTTTTTCATTCTGAACATCTTTTTATAATAACAAATTTCAATATTTTGAAAAATAAAGGTACTTTACTCTTCAGCGAAATTAATATTTTTTGAAATATCTCGTAAAAAATTGACAAAATTTAATATCTTATAATTGTATCTTGGTTGTTATGCTATGTAGAACTTTTTATAAATAATAACTTTATTTCGTAAAATGAATAATAACGGAGTTAGCATAATTTAAAGGAGTTGGGTGTACGTGATTTGAGGAATATTAAAAAAAATCAATTAGAAGAGTTTAAATGCAGATTATTAACATAACTTTTTAGTTACAAACAACTTCTTTTCTCAATATTGTGAAATATGAAGGCACTTTACTCTTGAGCGAAATTCATATTATATGACATACCTCGTATACTGTTGATAAAATTTGATATCTGATGATTGCATCTGAGGTTCTAGACTATACAGAGCACTTTATAGAGAATGACTTTTTTTCGTAAAATTGATATTAAAAAAGTTTCCCACATGGTTCCTTCCAAGTTAGGCAGACACACTGTATAAAAATATCGAAATTAAAAAAACATATTTATATAAAAATAAAATCTCTAAAACAAATTGATGGAAAAACCGAACGACCAAAATGAACAAACACAGAAATAAAGAAATTAGATAATATATAAATAAATATAAATAAATCAGGAACTTTTATTAGAAAATATTGAAGGCAAACCGCTGGGCGGCTGGTATCGTCATCTAATGAAACAATTGAAAAATTGTAATTTAAAAATAACAGAAAGGTATATTGATTCGTATGGAGAAATAAAAAATAAAATTTATCCGTAATTCTTAAAGATACGGAAAAACAGCATTTGCCTTAGCAGCATTTACCCGTAAAAGAAACAGTTGTAATTTATATGATAAACACAATATTTATTTATGAATCTCGAAAAATTTTTAAATAAAATGGAGATCAAAAAATAATGTTATAAGTACCGACCATTAATAAATAAAAAATTTTAAAAATGCATATTATAAAGCAAATATTTAAAAAAATAATATACCACCGCAACACATACTTTAATTATCTTTTGACTAATTTTTCTATTGCCTAATAATATTTAACAGGTAAAATTACTTACCAGTAGTAATGATTTTTAAATTACTAAAAATCACTAAAGAAAATAAAGTTTTAATAAATTTCACTTTATAATCCATGTCCGGCAATTCCTGTTTCAAAACTAATATGGAATAATAATTCGCCAACTAAATCAACAATGAAAACTTTGACCTTCCACTAAAAAAATCATCATACATGCGTAACACTGTATTTCCGTTTTATACCGTACAACATGGACTTAGAGCAATTATTAATTATTATTACAGAAACATCAATATACATAAAATATATTGCAATTTGCTTCCGCGATGTGTAAATGATTGTTTTGCTATAATAAATATTATAGCTATTATATAATCATTGTGTTCATGTACCACTGAAATACATTTTGCAGCAGACCCTATTGTTATCAGTCGAGTCTGTTGCAAAAATGTGTTAATTAGCAAAGTATCATATTTTTTGTTTGGAATATTTTTTTAATCTTCATTTAATTTAACAAAAAAAGGAAAGGTATATAAAAAACAGACAGACAGGTAAAAATAAATGACCATAGTTTTATGATACAGATTTTGTAATCCACTGGTATGTTATTTTAACTCAAAATAATGCAGTCCTGTAATATGTAGGGTGTCAATTTGAAAAGTTGCTACCTCCTATAATTTGGTCCCTATAGAAAATCTAAAAATATAAAGAAACACGTCAAATTTATTTGTGAGGGACATTTTATAGACCACTTTTCAACTAAATTACATAAACCCTCTAACGGGGCGGACACAACCCCCAAAATCTTTAAAGGTAAGGGGGGTTGAGTGATACCTCATATTAAAGACTGTTCGATTACTTTTTCAAAAATACTACATACGTTATATTTATTGTCACTACTTTTGGAAAAGTCAAGTGAAACCACACAGATATTAAGTATCGAGTTCAGAACTCCAAAACTTTTTTGGAGTATTGAACTCCAAATTGATTTTTTTTTGGATAATGTGTTACGGTTGAAAGGTCTTTTTCTCAAAGTTCTTGTATCATTCATAATGAATATCAAATTCTGATAAGATGTATAACAAGTTGCATAGCTATTAGGCCTATTTAACATTTAAATAGTAACGGAAATAGTAAATAGTACATTTTATTTTGATTGGGCTAAGTTCAAGGTTTCTGTCAGGTGCGAAATAGATAATTAATTTGAGGGCTGGTCTTCATTGATTGCTTGAAGTAAAAGCAGGGTATTTTAAGTAAACCGATCAGCCTTCGATCAAAATGTGCATATATTATCAGAAATTATATTTTGGATTATTCTAAAGATTACATCAGTTTGTGGAACATCGTATGGACTTAGTTTTCCGATTCCTTGTTGGAGATTATAGAATCTAGTTTCTGTGATAGCCTTCGTTAGCCATACTTTTTTTACGAAGAAAAACCACGTGTTGCCACTGCACAGATTTTCCAGAATTTTGTATAGGGGCTGTGAAAATTATATTTTAAATATTAGTTGGAGACCTTCGTCCGTTGAAGTCGGATATTTATTCCGATTTGATGTTTGCCGAAATGCAGTAATGAGGTTGTTGGATGCAACTTTTTCTATTGGTTGTTTGTAAGAATGTTGATGGTGTGAAGACGTTCAAGTTTTGGAACTTAGGGTTAGTGAAATTATTTACATCACTACTTTCGCGTAGAAAAGACTATTCTTTTGTTTTTTTATTTGAGAGACACTTCAATATCTCAGTAGTCAATCTGTTCCTAAGATAGATAATATTTTATTACTTCATTAAAGTGATATCAAAATTATTATTCAACAGTTTTATTTTAAAATAAAGTAATGAGCTCTTAGGGAATTTAAGTAGATACTTTAATTGAAACCTCTTCGAGGTGGCTTTTTATCCTGTTTTTCTCTTACATTTCAAATATTGTAACGATATATTATATTGATGTTTATAATAAATAATATTTGTTTTGGTAATAAAGTTATAATATATATTTACTATTTAATTTATAATTCTCGCATATTTTTGCTGGTGCCCTGTAATTAGATATTCCTAAAATCTACTTTGAATAAATCATTTTAGGCCAGACTAAAATGATTCCTTCTCATGTTTTCTAACCCACCCCAGAGAAGTCTCAAATCTCTATGGTCTGACTTTATTTGTTTGTTTTCTTTAAGTTAACTATAGCTGTTACAGAGAAAGAGTCTTTCTTGGTGACAATTGGAGTACTTAGAGTATTTTTTTGAGCATTTTTGGAAAAATCAAGTAAAACCGTAAAGATATTAAGTATAGAGTTCAGAACTGCAAATTTTTTGTAGAGTATTGAGTCCAAGATTTTTCCAAAAGTACTGAAAAGAAATATAAGGTATGTGGTATTTTTGAAAAGGTAACTGAATGACCTCTAAAATGAGGTATCACTCAACCCCCCTTTCCATTAAAGATTTTGGGGGTAGTGTCCGCCTCCGCTAGAGGGTCTCACAAATAAATTTGACGTGTTTTTGCATTTTCTTAGATTTTATATAGGGACCAAATTATAGGGGCTGGCAAATTTTTAAATTGACACACTGTATAAAATATAGAGTAATGTTCATTGTTGGAACGGTTAAGTAAAATGGAAACAATGCTATATAAATGTACCTCCTCCTCCTAAGTGCCTTCTCTATTGAGGTTGGCGATCAATATTGCAAATTTTTCTCTGTTCTGGGCTTGATGAATTAGGTATTTCCCGGTTGTGTGGGTTCAATGTCTGATGGTTCGGAGTCAGGATTTTTTATTTCTTCCTATCCTACCTTTTACCTTCGATTTTGCCTTCTGATATTACTTGGAGCTGCTCAAATTCCCTAAGGCGCCTTATGTGTCCCAGATATGACGTATTTCTAATTTTGAGTCTATTGACCAGATGAGGGCGTTTGTTCATTATTTCCAATACTTCTTCATTCATAGTTTTGCTGGTCCAACTTATTCTTAGCATTCGGCGGTACATCCACATTTCGAATGAATTCAGTTTGTTGACGTCATACCTACTGTTTTAATGTCCAGGTCTCACAGCCATATAGTAATAGAGACCACACATAACACATTATTGTTCTCTATCTTATTATGACTAATAACTTGGGGTTACATAGCGTTTTACGCATGTTCATGAAACCAGACCTTGCTATTTCAATGCGTTTTTTAATTTCTCTTGAGTGGTCTAGCTGACTATTTAGCTCTCTGCCCAGGTATATAAGGCATTGGGAAATCTGAAAGGTGATACCATTTATTTGTATGTTGGGTGTAATTTGTTCATGGGGGTTCTTATGAAATACCATGATTTTGGTTTTGGAAAGGTTAATGTCCAAGCCCAGTCTGTGACTTTCTTCTGATAGTATGTTCATCAATAGTTTTAGTTGGTCTTCTATTTCGGCTAATACCACGGTGTCATCTTACATTGTTAATAATGATTCTATTAACTCTAGCACCTTCAGGGTGATCTTCAAAAGAAGCTCTGATGATATGTTCTGCATAGACATTAAATAGTAGAGGGGACATAATGAACCCTTGACGCACTTCTCGTTCTATGTTTACGTAATTATTGGTGTTTCCGTTTTTTGTTCGAACGCATCCTATACATTTACACTACTCAAAAATTAAGATGGATATTAGAAAAATATTTTAAAATCATTGAAAATTTCAAAAAGACCCAGAATAGCAAAATTGTTTTATTGTCACATTTATAAACAATTAATACATTGTAGGACGGGCCTTCGCTCTTCCTAATGCTGTTATTCTATTTGGGAAAGTTACTATTAAATTATTAATAAAATGTTTATTGCATTGTTTCCCGAATTATTTGCAATTCATTAGCTAACTGTTGTAAAATTTGAGATGGCTGTAGAATTCAGTTTAGACGTCTGTAGATTTCCGCCCAAACGTATTCGATGCAATTCATGTCTGGTGAATAAGGCGTCTACACTATTCTGGTAATTCCATGATAATATATCCATTCGTTCACAATTATTATTGTCTCGCTAATGAGGAGCATTATCAGCAATAAAAACAAATATTTAATCTGAAGTACTAGAAATGAGCATTATTATTTTCTCTACGATCCCTCCACGATATATTAAAGCAGTAAAATTACTAAGTCAATGCGTTTTATACCATATGCCTCGCCGTAGACACAAATTGATCCGCTTCCAAAACTTTCTCTCCAGACTGATATTCTAACGTCAGCAAATGGAATTTTGACTTGTCAGAAAGGAAGTCAGATGTTTCCAATCTTGAAGCCCCATTGATTGTGTTCCATCGCCCAATGATATGTGCGTGCACGTTGCTTCAATGTCAATGGTGGGTATGTAGCACGTATTTTTGCTCTCAAATGACATATTGATATGGCAGAGTGACATAAAACACCCTATTCTGATAGTTTGGCAAGAGATTATAGTCGAGAGAAATAAGATTTTTCTCGTGACACAAATTTTTTGAGTAGTATGGACATCTAAATATGTTAATAATCTATAAGTCTCCTGCAGCCGATTTTGATGATATAGGTACATAGTTATAAACAAATAAAGATCAAAAAACGGTAAATTTTCGCTTTTTCCGTCCATTACTAAAAAGTGAAGCATTCTACACAATATACAAATTTGAGAATAAGAACCTTATTAATCATATCAAAAACTTCAATATGGTGTTAGCTGAATAGGTCTATCCTTATTTGTTGCTCAGAAAATTGCAAACTAAGTCATAAATTTTGAGATTTTATAAATGTTCATAAATTATGTAAAAAACTAAGTTAGAATTTTCTTATTTCACGGAATGCTGAGACTTCTTGTGCTTAAATTTTATTTCAATGCAATTGGTCAAATAGTTTAAAAGTTATTTAATTTGTTTATCCCAAATTCGTTTTTTGCAACACTATAAGTCATAAAATTATGAGGTTACAGTAATACTTCTGACAGTTTATGAAAGAAGAACATTTATACTATTAACTTAATTAAAAAAAAATTAAAAAGTAATTTTAAACAGTGTATAATTATTTTGCAAAAACATGTCGATTTTAGGACAACCCTAGGACAATTAGGGACGAAGTTAGCCCCCCTTTTTCAATTCACATGTTCTTTTTTGTCATTTTTTTTAATTAAATTAATAGTGTAAATCTTCTTCTTTCATGAACTATCCAAAGTATTACTGTAAAGCATTTTCTGCATTTCTGACAAAAAAATTAATTTGGGATAAACAAATTAAATAACTTCTAAACTATTTGACCGATTGCTTTGAAATTTAGGGTATGATTTAATCACCAGAAGTCTGAGCATTCTATGTAATAAGAAGGTTCTAACTTAGTTTTTACATAAGGTATGAATATTTATAAAAACTCTAAATTTATGATTTATTTTGTAATTTTCTAAGCAACTAATAAGGATAGATATATTAGTCCAAGTAATGAAGCTTAAAATAGGACAAAACCTCGCAATTTTTACAGAATGGATCGATTTGCTTGAAAATTTGAGAGTAAGTAGTGGATAGTCCAAGGATCAAAGTCTATATGATGCCGAAAGGCGCTTTTACCATGAGGGTGGTTGCCACCCTATGTCGGGGATGAAAATTTTTTATTATATTTTGACCGCAAAAGTTGGTAAAAACATTCATTCTAAGCAAAAAATGTTCTATACATTTTTTTGATAAAATTAATAGTTTTCGATTTATTCGCTACCGAAAGTGTTAGTTTTATATTAAAAAAATTAATGTTTTTAATCAGTTTTCTGCAAATAACTCAAAAAGTTTTCGTTTTATCAAAACAACTTTGCTTAACGAAAATGTACCTATTGAAAAAATAAACAAAACCGTTTTTTTTAATTTTCTTTAAGACCAATAGTAATCGAGCTATAATTTATTATATGTTAGCTCTTCTTCGTCAAATGCTAAATATTGTAGTTTCAAAGTCAAAAGACGGGAAAACTATGCAATTTTCGAGGATAACTTGTTTAAACTAATTTGAAGTATTTAAAAATATCTATCTCCAGAAATCAAACAAAGTCTTTAGCTCAAAAATTAAGTGGCTTATAATGAAAAGAATGTCAGACCCTATATTTTTCAGCGAAAAAGTGATTGAAAGCAAACCCCTAATCACCACCCTGAATAAAATTAGTCCTTGACCTTATTCCGTCTTCTTTACTTATGTATTATTAATAGGTTTTAGAAGTTTAACTGGTTTAGAATGCTTAGTTTAAAAAAAATGGAGTCAAAAGCAAATATCGAATTTTTGAAGTGTGGTAAAAAATTTCATTTTCTTCAGAATAGAAAGATTATCATCATAGATACGAAAAAATATTTAAATATGAAATTGTAGCTTATTTAATTCCCAAGAACATGGTTTGCAAAAATTTTTTCTACGGTAAAAATTGAGTGAGCTATTGACAATTAAATCTTGTAATAACATGCAAAAATCACCTTTACCAACCCTTTCAAAGTCACCACTTTTTGCGACTGAGGATTTTAAAAGAATTTAATATTAATAGTCTTATAGATCTTATAAAAACCTACAAAATTATTTTCTAGCAAACTTTCTAAGATAAAAATTAAAAAGGTTACGGTTAAAAAATCAATATATTTTTTTGAGAAAAAAAAAAGAAATCCAATTGGAAGCATAATAATGTAAGTTAGCTTTGCTTTTAGTCATTGGCCTTATTCATTCTTCTTTATTTATGTATTATTAATAGATTCTAGAAGTTTGACACGCTTAGAATGATTAGTTTTAAAAAAACTGGAGTTAAAAGCGAATAACGACTTTTTGTAATTTGGCAAAAATGCCATTTTCTTCAGAATAGAAAGATTAGCATCAGATATACGAAAAAATGTTTTTATATGAAATTGTAGGTTATTTAATTCCCAAGAACTTGGTTTGAAAAAATTTTTTCTACGGCAAAAATTGAGTGAATGGTAAATGAGTATATATAAAAAAACATTGATTTTTTCTGTATAAAACTAACACTTTCGATAGCGAATAAATCGAAAAGTATTAATCTTATCAAAAAAATGTGTAGAAGATTTTTTGCTTAGAATGAATATTTTTATCAACTTTTGCAGTCAAAATATAATAAAAAATTTCCACCCCTACGATGGGGTGGCAACCTCCCCCATGGTAAAAGCGCCTTTCGGCATCATATAGATTTTGATCCTTGAACTATCCACTACTTATTTTTAAATTTTCAAGCAAATCGATCCATTCTGTAAAAATTGCGAGGTGAAATGCTTCGGTTCCTGGACTATATTCAGCGAACGCTATATTGAAGTTTTTTATACGATTTATGAGTTTCTTACTCTCAGATTTGTTTAAAATGCTTAACATTTTTGTTAGTAGCTGAAAAAATCGAAATTTTACCGTTTTTTTTATTTTCATTTGTTTATAACTATGTATATTGTTACACTTCTTAAAAATACTTTTATTCAACTCCAACAGAAATAATTACAATACAACTCTTTAACACAATCTGACAACTTTTAACTTCAAATACTCAATTACAACTGAACTATAAAATGTCAAACACATATGTTTATACAGGGTGTTTCATTAATAATTGTCCATATACTAACTGGAGAAACCTCAGCACAAAATACGAAGGTTTAACCTAAAACACTTAAATAAAATGTGGTTCCTTACTGGGTTACAGGGTGTTTTATCTAAAGATTTAAAAACTATTTTTGCTCAGCATTTTAAAACCATTTGACACATCCTTTTCATACTTGGCAGGAAGTATGGGTACTATTCAAACTACTAAATTATGTTAAACAACGTTTCTGGCTGTTACCAGAGGCGTACGACAGGGAGAAGTGAATGGTTGACCCTTTCCAAACTCTACGCCTCTGGTGGAATTGCCATTTTAGTTCAATTTTTGAATTCTACAATAATTTCTATAAAAATAATATACTCTTCATTCGTAACGATAAAGTCATTAGTTTTCAAGATTTTTTAAGTTAAAAATAAAACGACACGGGTATTTTGATTAATGTATTGTGTCGCTTCATTTTTAATTTCAAATGTCTCGAAAACTAATCATTTTATCGTTACGAATGAAGAGAACATTATTTACATAAAAAGTATTGGAAAATCAAAAAATTACACTAAAATAGCAATTTCGTCAGCGGCGTAGAATTTGGGAAGGGTCAACCAGTCACTATCCCCTGTCGTACGCCTCTGGTAGTAGCTAGAAACGTTTATTTATTTTAATTTAGTAGGGTGTACAGTACCTACACTTTCTGCCAAATATGGTAAGGATATGCCAAATAGTTTTAAAGTACTGGGTATTAATACAAATAATTTTTAAATTTTAATCATATGAATCATATCATAAATTAATCATAACTGTGCCGTTTCATATTTAACTTCAAATATCTCGAAAACTAATGACTTTATCAATACCAATAAAGAGTATATTATTTAGGTAGAAAGTATTGTAGAATCAAAAATGGCACTAAAATAGTAATTCCTCCAGTGGCGTAGAATATGAGAAAGGTCAACCATTCACTATCCCCTGTCGTGCGCCTCTGGTAGTAGCTAGAAACGTTCGTTTATCATAATTTAGTAGGGTATATAGTAGTCGCACTTTCTGCCAAGTATGAAAAGTATACGTCGAATAGTTTTAAAACGCTAAACAAAAATAGTTTTTAAATTTTTAGATAAAACTCCCTATATCTCAGTAAGGAACCACATTTTATTTAGGTGTTTTAGGTCAAATCTTCGTATTTTGGCCTAAGGTTTCTCCAGTTACTATATGGACAATTATTAATGAAACACCTTGTATAGATTTCTGACGTTCTAGACGTCACAAGACATTACTGGGATATTCATGACATCCAGAACATTCTCGTACGTGACTACTTCTTCTTTGACGTCGACGGACTTTTTCTATGTAGGATCAATCTACGGAACTGTCATAACAATATCATCAAAATCGGCTGCAGGAAACATATCGGTTATTATAGATGTCCAAACTACTCAAAAAATTTGGTTTCAATCTTATAGATCTTATAAAAACCTACAAAATTATTTTCTAGCAAACTTTCTAAGATAAAAATTAAAAAGGTTACGGTTAAAAAATCAATATATTTTTTTGAGAAAAAAAAAAGAAATCCAATTGGAAGCATAATAATGTAAGTTAGCTTTGCTTTTAGTCATTGGCCTTATTCATTCTTCTTTATTTATGTATTATTAATAGATTCTAGAAGTTTGACTGGCTTAGAATGATTAGTTTTAAAAAAACTGGAGTTAAAAGCGAATAACGACTTTTTGTAATTTGGCAAAAATGCCATTTTCTTCAGAATAGAAAGATTAGCATCAGATATACGAAAAAATGTTTTTATATGAAATTGTAGGTTATTTAATTCCCAAGAACTTGGTTTGAAAAAATTTTTTCTACGGCAAAAATTGAGTGAATGGTAAATGAGTATATATAAAAAAAACATTGATTTTTTCTGTATAAAACTAACACTTTCGATAGCGAATAAATCGAAAAGTATTAATTTTATCAAAAAGATGTATAGAAGATTTTTTGCTTAGAATGAATATTTTTATCAACTTTTGCAGTCAAAATATAATAAAAAATTTCCACCCCTACGATGGGGTGGCAACCTCCCCCATTATAAAAGCGCCTTTCGGCATCATATAGATTTTGATCCTTGAACTATCCACTACTTATTTTTAAATTTTCAAGCAAATCGATCCATTCTGTAAAAATTGCGAGGTGAAATGCTTCGGTTCCTGGACTATATTCAGCGAACGCTATATTGAAGTTTTTTATACGATTTATGAGTTTCTTACTCTCAGATTTGTTTAAAATGCTTAACATTTTTGTTAGTAGCTGAAAAAATCGAAATTTTACCGTTTTTTTATTTTCATTTGTTTATAACTATGTATATTGTTACACTTCTTAAAAATACTTTTATTCAACTCCAAGAGAAATAATTACAATACAACTCTTTAACACAATCTGACAACTTTTAACTTCAAATACTCAATTACAACTGAACTATAAAATGTCAAACACATATGTTTATACAGGGTGTTTCATTAATAATTGTCCATATACTAACTGGAGAAACCTCAGCCCAAAATACGAAGATTTAACCTAAAACACTTAAATAAAATGTGGTTCCTTACTGGGTTACAGGGTGTTTTATCTAAAGATTTAAAAACTATTTTTGCTCAGCATTTTAAAACCATTTGACACATCCTTTTCATACTTGGCAGGAAGTATGGGTACTATGGAAACTACTAAATTATGTTAAACAACGTTTCTGGCTGTTACCAGAGGCGTACGACAGGGAGAAGTGAATGGTTGACCCTTTCCAAACTCTACGCCTCTGGTGGAATTGCCATTTTAGTTCAATTTTTGAATTCTCCAATAATTTCTATAAAAATAATATACTCTTCATTCGTAAAGATAAAGTCATTAGTTTTCAAGATTTTTTAAGTTAAAAATAAAACGACACGGGTATTTTGATTAATGTATTGTGTCGCTTCATTTTTAATTTCAAATATCTCGAAAACTAATCATTTTATCGTTACGAATGAAGAGAACATTATTTACATAAAAAGTATTGGAAAATCAAAAAATTACACTAAAATAGCAATTTCGTCAGCGGCGTAGAATTTGGGAAGGGTCAACCAGTCACTATCCCCTGTCGTACGCCTCTGGTAGTAGCTAGAAACGTTTATTTATTTTAATTTAGTAGGGTGTACAGTACCTACACTTTCTGCCAAATATGATAAGGATATGCCAAATAGTTTTAAAGTACTGGGTATAAATACAAATAATTTTTAAATTTTAAACATATGAATCATATCATAAATTAATCATAACTGTGCCGTTTTATATTTAACTTCAAATATCTCGAAAACTAATGACTTTATCAATACCAATAAAGAGTATATTATTTAGGTAGAAAGTATTGTAGAATCAAAAATGGCACTAAAATAGTAATTCCTCCAGTGGCGTAGAATATGAGAAAGGTCAACCATTCACTATCCCCTGTCGTACGCCTCTGGTAGTAGCTAGAAACGTTCGTTTATCATAATTTAGTACGGTATATAGTAGTCGCACTTTCTGCCAAGTATGAAAAGTATACGTCGAATAGTTTTAAAATGCTAAACAAAAATAGTTTTTAAATTTTTAGATAAAACACCCTATATCTCAGTAAGGAACCACATTTTATTTAGGTGTTTTAGGTCAAATCTTCGTATTTTGGCCTAAGGTTTCTCCAGTTACTATATGGACAATTATTAATGAAACACCTTGTATAGATTTCTGACGTTCTAGACGTCACAAGACATTTCTGGGATATTCATGACATCCAGAACATTCTCGTACGTGACTACTTCTTCTTTGACGTCGACGGACTTTTTCTATGTAGGATCAATCTACGGAACTGTCATAACAATATCATCAAAATCGGCTGCAGGAAACATATCGGTTATTATAGATGTCCAAACTACTCAAAAAATTTGGTTTCAATCTGGAGGGGGTTGTGTCACCAACAGGATATTTTTTTCCTTATTTCTCTCAACTATTACCCTTCCAATAGGCTTCCTGAAGTAGCTATTAATAAATGACGCTCTGTATGTTCTGGTTTTTCTTGCCTTGAGGATTATGAAACGATCTTCAGCAGAAGTTTGCTCCACATTCAGGAACGATTTCCACTTGAGGCAAACCTTCCTGTCTCCAAGGTGAAAAGTAAAAATCCAAGAACGAAAAAGTAGCATGTGAAGCATTGGATATCAGTTTTCGTTCAGAACGATATTCCTTATAATTGAACAGTGTATATATACTAAAATCATAATAAATATGCACTAGAAATAAACAAACCAAGACACATTGAACACTCCCGAATCATGATTTACAATAAATAAACCTTGTAAATCATAATTCGGGAATGCTCTTCGTAACATTCAACGTGTCTTGGGTTGTTTATTTCCAGTGCATCTTTATTGTGATTTTAGTAGAGAATTCTTGTTCCTTACGATTCATACGCTTGCGGCGCACCTGTTGATTTGTGAATAAATGCGTCTAAAATTGCTGCATTTATTCAATATTGATAACCTATACAAACAGGAAAATAATGACAAATTCCTATTCAGCCCTAACCTTCTTAGTGCTGGGAACTTTCATTAAAAAAAATATTTTGAAATTTTTCAACGAATAGTTTCCGGGTTTTTGTTCTGACCGACTATTGAGTTCTATATTATCATTTTTAAATGCTACTTTTTTAATAAAAATAAGTTAGAAAGCTGTAAACTATATTTAATATACGATCTTGTATTGGCAGACCTTCGACTGAAGTTTCGCAATATAGCTGGGACAGTATGCATCACAAATGATCATGTGTAGATTTTGTATGAAATTTTGGGCATCAGAAAGCTGTCGGCGCGATGGGTGCCGCGTTGGTTCACTCAGAACAACAAGCGTAAGCATAAGATACTTCAGAGCATTGTTTGAAACTATTTAAGGGTAATTTGAAGAAATTTCCACGTTGTTTCATTACTGTCGACGAAATATGGATCCACTGGTAAACAATAGAGACCAACCAATAGTCAAAACAGTGGGCGTCACCCCTCGAACGTGATCCAAATGAGGCGAAGACTGGCCTATCGGTCGGAAAAATGATGGCCACAATTTTCTGATATTTGCAAGGTGTGATCTAAATCGACTTTTTGGAAAAGGGCAAAACGGTCACAGTGCTTAACAGTACTAAATTATGGGGGCGGCCATTCGACGCTGAATTGCAGGACAACCACACAGAAAAAGATGCTCTTCCATCATAACCACGCACCCGCTCACACCTCCGCCGTTGCCATGGCGAAATTTGTCTATTTTGGCTACAAAATGCTGTCCCATTTACCATATTCTCCAGATTTGGTTATATACAATTTCTTCTTCTTCTTCTTTCTCGAAACTCCTTATGCCCCTCTGGGTCCTCGGAAGTTTTATTCATCCTCTATTCATATCTTCCATTTCTTGCGGCCCTTTACTAACTCTTTCATTTGTTGAAGTGTTTTTCCTTTTTCCTGTCCAATTTCTATAATCTGATCGATCCACCATCTCTTCCTTGGCCTCCCTTTCCTTCTTTTACCATATTTTTTGATCCCATCACCTGCTTTGGTAGTCTTCCTTGGTCCATTCTGTTAATGTGTACATACCATTTTAATTTTCTTTTTTTTTGGATCTTGGTTATTATCGATTCCTGTTTTAATCTTTGTCTAATATTTTCATTTCTTATTCTGTCTAATTTCGTTTCTCCTGCTATTTTTCTCAGCTGCGTCATCTCCGCTCCGTTTATTGTACTGTCTATTTTTGCATTGTTTATCCACGTCTCACTTGCATATATTAAAGTTGGTACAGATATTGCATTGTATACCTTCAGTTTTATTCCTTTATCTATTTCTTACTTTCCAAATATTATTTTATTTGGTGCATAGTAGATCTTAATTGCTTTTTTCGCCCTGTATGAGATCTTATTATGAGATTATAGGAGCTGGGCAAGAAAGAATTTAAGATCTAAAGCATTGGCGTAGTAAGTCAACTAATTAAGCAGGTAAATACGATTTTAAAAGAGGGTAAAAATCTTTTTAAATAAATAAAAAAAGTATTGACCGAATTTAAAAATTTTAAGACTAATGTAGGTACAAGAAATTGCAAAAGCTGAAGACTGTATCTTATTTGACCTACATGTTCATTAAAAAATATTAAGGTGATTATTACCATGACTTAGGGGTGGAAGTAAAATAATCGAAAATACCGTACAAATGTGTCCTTTACATATTTAAAATGGACCCGTATGGTTTTTCAAAAATATTGTATTTCCTGATAATGCCTTTGTTTCCTTTCCATCCGGCCAGCCTGTATATCTTTTATGGCTTATAGGAAAAGGTTTGGTTTTTTTCAGGAGTTTTTCAAAGTTTTTTATAAACTAAATGTATGAACTTTTTTTTGCTTTATCGCATTCTCTTCCAAATGATCTAGTAGTTACGACACCAGAATTGTGATAAGACAATCCGAGTTCATATAACAGCCATCCTAATAATTATGGCCGGCAAATGAACTCGGATGGCCCGATCAAACTTAGCGTCGTAACCACTACAACTACATAAACTATTTCGGCGATATTGGTTAAATGAATTATACTTTTGGAGCTCGATAACTTCTGAACAGATTAACCGATTTTGATAATGAAACATGAGTTTGAAACGTATTGACAAGTAGTATCTGATGCATCCATGGTCAAGTATGATAACTAACCGTATTACAGGAATTATTGAGATTGAAAAACTGTTTTTCCCATATGATCAGTGCTATCAGAAGCCGCAAAGGTCCGACTTAAATTTTTGAAATTTTTGGGAGTTTTGGGAAAGAGAACGAAAAACAGATCCTAAATGTGAAGGGTCGTAAAATCCACACCCTTGGACCAAAATGGAGAGTTGACATATAGATGGGCGAGTCTTTTCCTAAACTTTAAGATGAGATTTGGCCCACTTCTCAATTCAGTCAGGTTTATAAAATCAAAAATTTCGTGTATACAGGGTGTCCCCGAAAATAGTGCGTTGCTTTAAGGTATGGATATAATACACAATGTAGAACAACAAAGTCCCATAACATTTTTTTCTAAAGTTAACCGTTTCCAAAAAAAATTACATTGTTCTCCATATAAGCGAACTTCCCTAATAACACAAAACATTCCATGAATGTTCCTAGAATGTACACACAGGACATTGAAAACATTCCTGGAATGTCCCCAAATGCACACGAATGTCCCTGGAAAGTCCCAGGAAAGTGCTGTGTCAGCATTTTAAATATTCTTAGAATGTTCTGTTGGAACATTCCATGAATGTCTACGAATGTTCTTTGGACATTCACAGTCTATTTTTTAGACTGAATGTCTTGTTGGAACATTCCATGAATGTTCTTTGGACATTCACAGTATATTTTTAGACTGAATGTCTTGTTAGAACATTCCATGAATGTCTACGAACGTTCTTTGAACATTCACAGAATATTTTTTAGACATTCACTGAAATATATCGTCAGTAATGTGACAATACCTCCTATATGTTTTTTCATGAGGTTTGCAGGAGACGAAAAACATTTTTTAAGGTCACTTTCTGTTTTCGTACGTATTCTGACTTTTTTGTAGTAAATAGATAGTTATTTACTGCAAAACAAGTCAAAAAATATATGAAAACAGGAGGTGGCCGAAACAAGTTTTTAGTCTATCTTACAAATCTCTTGAAAAAAACAGATAGGAGGTATTGTCACATCACTGACGATATGTGGCCATACCAAATAATACATCCTTGATAAATATAAACATTTTTATTGCAAAAAATCTTTACATACATTTTTTAATGTAATTTACTGACATTCCTAAATATTATAAAAAAATGTGTCACATTTGCTTTGTAAACCTTTCTTTTGCTTTTCGTAGCCACATATTCTGTTTCCTTTCTGGTTTTTTGTAGACCACTTCTCTCAGCTGATTCTAGAAGAAAATAAAATAAAAGGTAATTTTTCTATCCTTTACAATTAACAATCAGAAGAAATATTATTTACACGTAATAATACGCATAAATAATAATAATAAAAAAATAAATATTAAATAATATTTAAATAAATAATAAATAATATTTAATAAATAAAATAATAATAATGAACATTTTGTATTTTGACAACGACATCCGACGTGGAAGTAGAAACCTTAATAAAATTATTTTTTCAAGTAAATTGTGGCTTATTTCCTCATTAGAATAGTTAATTACAAAAAAGCCACAAAGAAATAGATTTTTCACAAACAAATAAGTATTTAGTATTCATTATATTTATTGTTTTTATTATTTACTTTAATGTCCTACTGGTAAATTATTTGACAAATAATGACATTTCGAAGTCTGTTAAGTATGATATAACGCCCTTGGGCATTAAATTTAAATAACGACTTAGATACTGTCAAGTTGACAAATATCAACCTAAGTAAAACTATGGTTACCACAATTATGTTACTACTGTTACTGGTAAATGTACTTATTTAAAAACTAATCAATTCAAAATTCATTCAAATTTTTCGCATATAAAGAATAATTTAGTCAGACATTAAACGTTGAAGGCACCACAGGTATTATAATAATAACGCTTTCGGTCAACGTATATCCCTCAGGCCCTTGTTAAAAACACCATTGACCTCAAGCGTTATTATCCTTATAATACCCTTGGTACCTTAATAACTGTAACATAAGATTATACCTTAATTCTTGTTTTCTATTTCTGATGTTTTTATTTATTTACATTGAATATTAATCTGTTTTGTTGTATAATCTACTTCGCAATAATTATGTGATATATTTGACTTAAAATGAATTCAAAAATTTTTTGCAGTTGGGCAACAATGTCAACTTAGATCTCCGATGTAGATAATGAATTACAACAGTATCTATATTGTACAGACTGTATTATTAATTAGGTTATTTATTTATTTATTTATTGAAATATACATCCACCAGGTATAAACCCATAAAGGTGTACATAAGAAAACTACATACATTGACTGAACACTTGATGACAAAATATAAAATAAAATAAAAGAATAACCAAAAATGTTTCTGTTGTTAATACACATACACAATAATAAACAAAGACCTTAATAAAGAAAAATAACATGGCATCAATTCGATAAGCTATTGCGTATTTCGCGTTTAAAGATGTTAAAACCAAGAAAAAAAAATGCATATACCTGTGTGACATAAGCTATTGGAACAGCACAGTCTCTTAAACGAACAGATGAAAGTGAAGTTCTGTCAATATCTTTTTCTAAAAAGTGTTTTGAACATACTCCTCTATTAACAAATCTGATCTATACTTCATGTCTTCTTCGCCGGATCTTCTGGAAAGCTAAAAATACAAAATATATGCATTACTAAGCATTATTAACAAATTTTAGTTTTAAATAAAAAATATGATTAATGGACTCACAAAATATTATAAAACAGCTTAGAAATTGTTTATTAGTATAGTCGGTTCCCCAAACTCTGACACAACTGGCTAGTGATTTTAGTAGGTAATTTTTTTTGTTTTTGGCCAATTTTGCCAAAATTACAGTAATTATTAACTATTTAGTTATTATTTTTTTTTTGCCAATTTTACCAAATTGGCAAAATTATTTACTAAAATCACTAGCCAGTTGTGTCTGAGACTCAGTAGTACTGAGACTGAGTTTAGCAAATCGACTATAATATTCTGTGTATTCATTAGTTGGTACTGCATATTATAGTGTGTGGTCTACCATCCTATTGATAAAGGCATACATTAGCAAAAACGCAAAAAGAATTACTTTAGTTTTACAAATCCTATTGTTATTATCTCTATTTATTATTTTAGTTAGGAATAAGCGAAGTTTGTAGCTTATTCACAATTATTATTAAAATAATAAATGGATATGACCAATTATTAACTTATAAAATAAAATAATAATTCTTCTGATTTATGCCTTTTATTCACTTTGTTATATCTAGGTTACTTAAAAGATTTTTTATGAATACATAGTATTATTAGGGTATTAATAGTATTAATTTATTTTCTGAAATACAGGGCATGCCTTCGTTTACATATTTGCATACTAACCTTTTAATAGGGCTTTTCATTCACAGTCATTTGTTTGGAGCTTCTGTCATAATTGAAACGTTATTCCTGCAGATTTTTTATCTACATTTGTTTCTGCTACTCCAACTGCGTTAAAAACAGGACACCATTTTATTCACTATGTTAATAATACTATTAAAGCTATTATAAAAGTATCCGAATTAAAAAAATATTCTTAAAAAGCACAAATAATAGAAACAACGATCCACCCACGGCAAAGCAAGGTGGCCAAGATGAAGATGCCAAGATGGCCGAAGCGAGGTCGTTGGTTGGTCGTTTTTAGTCACGTGATGCCCTCTCAAGCGCCATGCACAAAAATATATGCACGGCGAATTTGAAAATGAACGCAAAAGAAATAAATATAAATGCCTCTCTTGGGTTTTGCATAAGTTATAAGTATTTTTTTTATTAACAAAATCGCATTCCAAATTGAATATTCGCGAACAATAATTTTTATTACATTTGTATGTTTATAATATTGTATTAATTGAACTTGGGAAACTCTTTAAATTTGACATATTATTGCACTGTAGGCCTAAAGTGTCACTTAGTTTGTCTGGTATGTTATAAGTAATGTTGTATCTGTTACACGTATGTATTATTTCGCAACTTAAAATATAGGAACATTGGTAGTATGTTCACAGAATGTCTTATGGTAACATTCCAGGAATAATTTAAACAGATGTTCACCGAATGTTCCCTAAATGTCCAGGACATTCAAATATTGATAGAACTTTGGTAGTACATTCCTGGAATGTTGTGTGTTGTTAGGGTTATATTTTCATAAAATTAACTTATCTGACATCACTGTACAGGAACTGTTTGTGACTTAGGTTATTGACACCAGCAATGTAGGTTAGACAGTAGATACCTGCAAAATAGTTATACCACCATATGTGTGAAAATCAAACAAAACAAGAATTTGTTTTTTTGTTAAGGAGGAAGAAAGTATTTAATGTAAATACTAAAAGCCCATGGGACAACTATTTTTGAATTGTGACTGTGTCTATCTTAGATTTTGTATACATAGTTGTCAGATTTCAATTTGCATATCAAAAAGTATTTTCGTTTTTTTGGCAAACGGTTGAGTATAGAAAAAATGTTATAAGTTATATATTATTATATGTTATAAGTTATGAGTTATAATGTTATATTAACTATTTTCGAGGACACCCATATAGTGTCGCATGTATTGGTATTGTGCGCCACCGGCGAGAACTGCCGTTCTCTGGTAATAGAAAAAGAGAAGAAAAATATAACCATAATAAGAAATAAAAAGCATATTTACTTATTTAGACATTTACTTTAACAACTATAGCTTATAAAAAATATTCAATGATCAAGTAATAAGTAAAGGAGATATGGGTTTCGTTATAGTTTCATTTCAAAATATAAAACACCACATCTGTTGCCTGAATTACATTGATAAATATTTTAGTTCTCATTTGTTACGTGTAGTTTTTATTCATAATTAAAAATGCAAATAATATAGACTGCAAGTATAGTTAAATCTATTTGATCAGTGGCTTTTAATGGGTAGTTCTGGGTGGTTAATAGTTTCTAGATTTACGTTTTGTTTAAATCGCGTATTCCTAAAGTTATAAGAATATGAAAGTACCCATAATATATAGATATTAAATTATGCTAGCAAACTTTCTAAATTAAATTGTAATATATAATATAACAAATTCATATCTATTGTCATGGCGTCTTTACTGCTAGTGTGAAGAGATTGTTTTCTCTTTTCAGCTCGAAATTTTCTTTTAGTTTCCATTAATTCATGGTCAAATTGAACATTGTTAAGATTTTAGGGGACTATTATCAGCATTATTCTTTTTGAGGATCCTTATCTTTCCTCGTAATTGTCACTTTGTAAAAGTTGTTGTCAGAATGTAAGTATTCGTTAATTTATATTCTTGTATGATTTATTTTGTAGACTGAAAGCTCTAGATATTTAAAGTGTTGTTAGCTCTAGATACTTGACACATTTAGGTACTGTGTTTTATCTAGAGCATATTTGAATCATTGGTTTGAGTTTGGTATTTTGCCAAGTTGATCTCAAATATATGCTGACATAATTTTAAGAAGTTCCTTTTTAAACCATTAGATATTTCTGCTAAGTATTGCGTCATTGGCATATACTGTAAGTTGAGATATCGAGGTTTTAATAATTGGATATTTTGTTTTGGATCGTCGGTCGTATTGTTTCTTTTATCACGATATAACATAATGATGATGTCGATAGTGTGTCAGTATATAAGAGTAATTTATTTTTGAAGATATTATAAATGCATTAGTGCAACAATGAAGAATGATCTATTACTTTTCAAATCTCTTTAATTTGTAGGAATCTAATTAAGATATCAAAATTCCAGATTAAACAGGCTTTCTTATTTTGAATTCCATCGATGTTTACAAATGGTATTCACAACAGATCCAAATTTAATATTTTTTAAAATAAAAATGTGTGTACCATTTTTATATATTCGGCTGCAATACGAAGGAAAAACAATCTTACTTTTTAATTAGAATAAGGAGTGCAGCCAGTCCCTTTAACTGCAATTTTCTGCTCTTATTGGAGCTTCATCAGAAGGAACGTAGGCACTGTTCTCCTTAATCCAATCAAATCGCATCGAAATGTTTTTCCAAATATTGCAGCCAAAATGATGGTATTGGGTGGCTAGCGCCATCTGGCCGTAAAAATACGAAGCAAGCTTTCAATCCTAATAGCAAATAATTAATATTGAAAAATATCAAAAATTACTAAAAGATTTTTAAATTGAAAACTTACTGGTACATCCCCATGTATACACCTCCAAGACTTCTACAATTTGCAAGTCATATGGATGCTGCAGTAAAGACGATAGGGAAGGAATTCTAAACTTTGCAATTCAAATCCCCCGTCTGCAGCCGGTTAGGAACTGAAAGATGCACCATAGTTACTCTACTGAGTAATAAGAAAATAAAATAAAAATGTGTGTACCATTTTTATATATTCGGCTGCAACACGAAGGAAAAACAATCTTACTTTTTAATTAGAATAAGGAGTGCAGCCAGTCCCTTTAACTGCAATTTTCTGCTCTTATTGGAGCTTCATCAGAAGGAACGTAGGCACTGTTCTCCTTAATCCAATCAAATCGCATCGAAATGTTTTTCCAAATATATAAAAATGGTACACACATTTTTATTTTATTTTCTTATTACTCAGTAGAGTAACTATGGTGCATCTTTCAGTTCCTAACCGGCTGCAGACGGGGGATTTGAATTGCAAAGTTTAGAATTCCTTCCCTATCGTCTTTACTGCAGCATCCATATGACTTGCAAATTGTAGAAGTCTTGGAGGTGTATACATGGGGATGTACCAGTAAGTTTTCAATTTAAAAATCTTTTAGTAATTTTTGATAGTTTTCAATATTAATTATTTGCTATTAGGATTGAAAGCTTGCTTCGTATTTTTACGGCCAGATGGCGCTAGCCACCCAATACCATCATTTTGGCTGCAATATTTGGAAAAACATTTCGATGCGATTTGATTGGATTAAGGAGAACAGTGCCTACGTTCCTTCTGATGAAGCTCCAATAAGAGCAGAAAATTGCAGTTAAAGGGACTGGCTGCACTCCTTATTCTAATTAAAAAGTAAGATTGTTTTTCCTTCGTATTGCAGCCGAATATATAAAAATGGTACACACATTTTTATTTTATTTTCTTATTACTCAGTAGAGTAACTATGGTGCATCTTTCAGTTCCTAACCGGCTGCAGACGGGGGATTTGAATTGCAAAGTTTAGAATTCCTTCCCTATCGTCTTTACTGCAGCATCCATATGACTTGCAAATTGTAGAAGTCTTGGAGGTGTATACATGGGGATGTACCAGTAAGTTTTCAATTTAAAAATCTTTTAGTAATTTTTGATATTTTTCAATATTAATTATTTGCTATTAGGATTGAAAGCTTGCTTCGTATTAATATTTTTTATTTACAAAAACCAATATTTCTACTTCTTAAGGAGTCGTGCATTTCTACGTAGGCATCCACCGTACATTCTTTTATCAGGTGAGATGTTAGATAGTCAGAATAAAATTATTCTGTTCTATTTTTTTCAGCATTGCGAAGCATCTTATAGCTGTGAATCCCTGTTCATTGCTCAATATTACGCAGCAATAACATCTTCTTACGTCCCATACCTCTCTTAACCTCTATCTTTTCTTCGAGTACCAGGTGCTGAAAATTGAATTGTTCTCTTCGTAATATATGTAATAAATATGCAGTCTTCTTATTTTTTACATAATCAAAAATTTCCCTATCCTAGAAGCCTGCTCTTCTTATTACTTCCTTATTTCTGACTCTGTCTGCCCATGACATTCTAAGACTTCAGCGCAGGCACCAAATTTCAAAGACTTCAAGTTTGTTAATGAAGCTGGCCTTCAACGTCCATGCTTCCATTCCGTAAAAGAAAAGAGGCCAAACGTAAAACATTAAAACCGTTAACACGTAAAATATTCCAAGAATTTGACTGTGCGTTGACTGAAATTTAGCATCAAGCTAATTGACTGACTGAAACATGTATACTATTTCGTTTATCATCCGTTTGGAGATCGCATTTAACCTTTAACTACCCGCGCATCAAGTTGTAACATAAGTACACGCGTGACGTACTTCATACGCCACAAAAGAATACACTTAAAAACAGGGGTTTTGTTTTTTTTTTGAAAAAATACACTTAGTTGTTTGTTATAAACCTTATTCGACATTAGAGAATGCTTGGAGCTCCTTCTCAGGAAGGGGATGCCAAGTCAATTGGGATTTCTAACTGGCATGTGATCACTCGAAAAATAAAATTAAGTACCTACTAATAAAAAATTTTTTGAAACGTGATTTTTTGCATGAGAAACAGTATTATTTATAAAGAAAAATATATTTTGTGCCATAATGACTAAAAAACAATTGTAAATAAACTTACATTACTACAATCGTGGCACTTTTTGTACAAAACCGGAAACAACAAATTAAAAATTGGTAATTACAATTTTCTCAGAACGCCGATTATAACGAAACTAATACCAATTGTAAAGCACATTCCAGTGATAGGTTAGATAGATCCTCCTCCTCCTCCTCAGTCGTTTCCTCATTGTTGAGTGTCGCGATTCCCTATAATACGAGCAACTATCTCTTTCCATCGGCTTCTGTCCTGAGCTTCCCTCATGGATTCAGAGAATGTTTTTCCACTGGCTTTCTGTACTTGATCCGTCCATCGAGTAGGTGAGCGACCTCTACTTCTGCTTCCTTCAACGTTTCCCGAAATTATAAATCTCTCAAGATTATCATCAATTCTTCTTGCAATATGGCCGAAAAATTTTAAGACGGTGGAGAGGCAAATAGAGGAAAGTCGAGTCTGAATATTAAGCTCTTGGAGGATTGAGTTATTTGTTCTGTGTTTCGTCCATGAGATCCAATGCATTCTTCTTCAGTACCACATTTCAAAGGTGTCAATCCCTTTTCTGTCATCCGATTTCATTTTCCATGTTAGATAGATAAACAAAGTCAAAAAATAAATATCTAAACATATTTTCAGTCGAATTCTTGTATCTGGTGTACAAAATTTTTGTACCTTTATATTTGTATCTTTAACCAAGATATGTTAGTGTGGCTAATACATCATGTATATTTCCTTTATCATCTCTTAGGTCATCTTACCTTAACAATTTCTGGAAATATTTGTATCTTTAACATAGTTGATTTGAACCCTGTACCTACATAAACTTATGTAACAAATAATGAAACTAGTGGAATGCCTCACTGGTTTAAGGCTTATAATCCACTAACAGCTCATAGATCTTCCATTAGTGTAGTTATCGGGTAATTGTAGTTATCGGGTATTGGTTGTGTTTTGTTGATGTATTGTTTATTGTTGAGAGTAAACCACTTTTATATATTTTAGTTTTTTCATTGTCCTGTCGCCATACTGTTAATTACTGTTGGAACATAATTTATAAAGTAATAGTGAAAACTGATAACGTAAAAGGTGAGAACTAAAATTTTTAAACATAGATACTGAGGTGCGTGTGTGTAAAGTAATTCGTAACAATAAATAAAATTTCTTAGTAATAACAGTTGAAATAGATATCCTATTTATACATATAGATAAATTTTGTTTATCACTATTTGAAAATATTTCCAAACTAAACACTACTTATATTTCGAAAAAAAAAATTTCAAATTTTTATTTTTCAATAATTTAATATTTTAATACTCTTTAGGTGGAGCTCTGCTTTCTGGCATTAATTATAACAACTTTTTTTGTTCGACGGTACCTTTTTTAATACATTTTTTAAAATATCATTCTCATGGATCTACACTCCTAGACCAGTGATTGCCGTCCTCTTTGGCCTCTCCCGATTTATTTGTCACGGGGAATCAGTCCTCCCAGTTTTACAATTGGTTATTTGACTTGGTATCTTTGAAATTTTTCTCCATTGGTTCCTGTTTTTCATTATGGTTTTCCATTCTCTAAGTCTTATCTTCTTGGTCCTCAACTATCTGCTTCTTCCCATCTGGTTTTGGGTTTTCCTCGTGATGTGTCTGATACTGGTCTTCATTTGGTGATTTTTTTTATAAATTTTTTCTCTATTTTTGTATAAATTCTTATAAATTATGATGTCTTCTACTTTCAAAAGTCCTCTTACTTCGTAGTTCATATGTTTTCTCAATTCATTATTACCTTAGTGGGCATTAATTCTTCGGATTATTTTCTATCTTGGATCTTCAGTCTGTCTTCATCTTTCTGAGTCAGATACATTACTTCAGCACCATATGTAATTACCGGTCTATGCGACTCTGTAAATTTTCAGTTTAGTATTCTGAGTAGGCTTTTTATATTTGAGGAATTTATTTTATTTCCAGTAAGTTCTGTTTTCTTCCAGGATTATTTCATTGATTTTTATCATAGCTCCATAAACTGAGACTCCAAGAGATTTAACGCTTTCCTCTTTTTTCAAACTCATATTTTCCATTATTTAAACTTGTCATATTAACTTAAAGTATACTCCTCAATCCTCAAGCATTTTAGAATCAACTTCAATTTTAATGTTTCTTTCAAAAAAATTTTTAGTCATAACCTACACAATAATTTTAACTCATTTATTTTTAACTTTGTTTGCTAGATGCACTATTTCGTTAGGGTCGGCCGTATCTTACTGGCTGAACTTAAACTACTGACTTCTTCTTTACGTGCCTTCTCTGCGACGAAGGTTGGCAATCATCATTGCTATTCTTACTTTTGACACTACAGCCCGAAAGAGTTCAGTTAATCTGCATCCAAACCATTCTCTGAGATTTCTCAGCCAGGACATCTTTCTCCTAACTATGCTGCGCCTTCCTTAAATCTCTCCCTGCATAATTAATTTTAGGAGTTCATATCTGTCACCACACGTTACTACTGACATTCTAATTCAAATCCAAATCCAAATGTTATGAGCTGTCCCTGTGCTTCGGAGGGCACGTATGGCCGTCGGGCCGTCTTGGCAACTATGCATCGATATTACTTGTCTAAAATAGCGTAAAAATGCAATTGGTGCCAGAAAAATCCTAAAGCATTTCCCTGGCAAAAATACCATTATATACCTATTGTACTTGATGATTTGGCCTTGCTATTTTAAATACTCTTGTGTACGCCATTCTACTAATGTCATTGTTCTAATATTTTTTTATATTGAGGGTCTACTTGTTTGTACCCTGTACATTTTACATTTCATTTCGTTCTGATCCCGTCACTCCTTACTCGGTATCTCAGGGTATTTCCTGTGATTTTGCTAAGTATTTTTATTTCTGATTTTTAGTATTCGATAGTTGCAATCGTTATGTTAAATTTTTTAGCTATTGTATGTAAACTTGTCTTTTAAGATCATTCTCATTTTGGGCTATCAATATTGCGTCGGCTGCTAAAGAGAGATTTTAAGTCCTCTTCCTTTATTGGCACTCTTTATGTATTGTTGTATCTTCGAATTCTTTTATTTCGTCATACCGCAGAAAGAGTATAATCAAACTACAGTTTTAGTCATGTTGGTAAAATGTTTTATTAACTATTTTGGGTTTTATACTAACTCGTATAAAAAGATTATATTTTTTATTTATTCTTGTTGGATTATTGTAGGGGTGTTGTATTATCATCAAAATTTTGGCGTTCATCACTTTATTAACTTCTAGCCTAAAAACAGATTCGGTTAATTGTGCATACCACTCTCTCATGATTTTCATTCCGATATGCTTTCTCTTTCTGGAAATCTATTCTGGTTATTTATTCTTAACCAAAAAAGTTATAGTTCAGAGGCTCCTAGGTTTTTGGCATGATGGTATCCGTTGCATTGGATACTTCTGGCTGATACAGTACGAGCACTAAAACGCATATCACTTTAGTATTTCGATAGTATATCTTCAGACTCTGATCTGTATCTTACCCATAAAAAAATAGTTCTCTTATACTCAAGGAAATTTTTGTTCCTGATTGTACGCTTATTGCCAAGCTATGCTCATTACGTTGTTCGTTGGTTCTCTAATTTTAACTTCGTCTAGAGTCTAGATTCTAGATTATATAACCATAATTTATTTCGGTACTAAACATTTTTAAATAATTAATTACATAATATATTTTATTTTTATCACAAAATAACTAATAAATATTGCTAAATTAATATGTATGACTATATAACATTAAAATTTCAATAATTTAGAAAATAGTACATAAACACAGGTGAACAATGCATTTAATCAATACCATATTATATTACCTGTAACATTTTCAAATAGCAATAAACGGACTTTACTGATAAATGATTGCATCAAGCTCAATCACGATTCTATTCTTAGGCCATGCCAATAGAATATTTAATAAGGTTTTATAGGACGAGAAAAATTCGGTAGGAGTGCTTGTTTGCTTCGTACAGAACTCTAATACTATATTTGCAGGAAAAAGTACAGAAATTACACATTCTCATATATTTTTGACACATATTTATGGGTGTAAAACACCTAGTAATAAACTAAAGATTTTAATTTAAGTCTTTAAAAATCGTCATGATATCTAGATTTTTTTCTTATTTTCAACTCGGTTGGCCTTTTCAAGCGATGGGGCTTTTATGGGTTAATATTTAAGATGTTTCTTGATTTAGCTATTATTTATACTTTATTATAGCGTAATTTAATGCTGAGCCTTGCCTCATCTATTCCTTTCCCAAAATAAAACTTTAATATCGCGGCAGTTTGTCTATTTATACATAATATCCATTTCTAGTTTTGACTTTTTCATAGAATCTAACTATTATTTAAATATTTTTGCTTGTTTCGTGCCTTTTTTTCTCATTTATTTATGTTGTTTAAAAATAAAAAGCATTTTTTGTATGGGCTTTTATACCGGCTTGTAGTATTCCCATATAGCACACAACGTCCGATGTACGTCCATATAACGTACATTTAAAGTCCAAACGTCCATGGACCAAAACTGTACGTACTATGTACGTACATTACGGGACGTCCATTGGACGTTTGATTTCAACGTACATTGGACATCCATTTGTGGTCCATGGATATTTTACACAAAACGCGACTATTATATTAAGTCCCAATACAAACTAAATGAGAATCTTCTTGACAACGTTGTCGCTCTTCGCGCTATCGGTCGTGAAAGGTAGTATTAGGCAGGTACTTTTAGGGGATTATTGCTGTTAATTGTTGTGGAATACTGAAGGAGGGTTTATTTATGATAATTCACAGAATGGCAAATCAGCTTGTAATATACAACAACCGTACTGACTCTAAAAATAGTTTGGAACAGAAACAGAACAGAGATTAAACCTCTTTTAATGTGCATGCTTCCTAGGGCGTCATTATCTGAATCTCGTCTTTATGAAAATACATCCTGTGATATATTTGTGTTTTCTGTTTATCGTGCAAGTGCAGTCGTGCATTAATGAAGTTCCTATAATAAAGTATATATTATAATGAAGTTATAGTAAAGAGAAATAAAAAAGGTCTTTTGTGTAATATTTTTAAGTATAAGTTTAGTAGTATAAGGAACTATTTCCTATAAAGGCTTTTTGCTATGTATTCACAAAATTATGGATACTAGATTGCTTTCTGAAAATTGCCCTACAAATGTCCATAAGACGTACATTGAATGTACAATACAACGTACAATGTACGTTTGTAGCGGACGTTCTATGGACGTCCAATTTTGTGAACTCTGGACATTCGTTGGACGTCCATCGGATGTCCATTGTACCTTAGCGGGACGTCCATTGGACGTTCCAATGTACACAGATGTACGTCCATTGGATGTCCATAAAACGTACTTGTGCTATCTGGGTTATTATTTTATGCATATGTATTGTTTAAGTAGTTTATGCCCGGTTGCACGAACAGATCTTAAGTAAGTCGAGAATATCATAAGAATTAATATAATATAATTATAATATATTACAATAAGAATACCATAATATAATAATAGATATAAATCGGAGGTTTTCCTGGTGGTATCAGGTATACCACAAGGTTCAAATTTAGGACCGCTCTTATTTTTACTGTTTGTGAATGAATTACCTACCTTCTTTAATTACATCTCGGTGCCTTTTATATGCGGATCATTTAAAAATATTTAGAGGAATTAAAGGTTTGAATGATTATTTTCAATTACAATACGATTTAAACGAGATTTATGATTGGTCAATACGTAATAAACTGTATTTTAATTTGAACAAATGTACGATCATGACATAATATAGTCGTCAGGCAAACCCCAGTTATTTTATGTACAATATGAGAAATAATAACTTACATAGGGTCAACTATGCAACTAATTGTCAGTGATGCATCAATAACAAAAGTTGACCATTTTAAATACCTAGGATGTTGGATAAACGAGACACTAAATCCGGATGAAGAAATTAAAACTCGTATAGAAATTGCAAGAGGAGCATTTATGAAACTTAGATCTATTCTGAGCAACTCTCAGCTGAACTTACAACTAAGAATCAAGTTCCTAAAATGTTATGTGTATCCTGTATTACTATATGGATGTGAAACCTGGATCATAAAGGTTAACATGATGAACAAATTAGAAGCCTTTGGGATGTGGTCATATCGTAGAATGCTCAGAATATCTTGGGTTCAACGCATTTCTAACAGAGAAGTCTTAAACAGAGTAGGTCAAGGCGAAGGTGACTTAATGAAGATGATAAAAAAGAGAAAACTTGAATATCTGGGGCATATAATGAGAGGTAGCAGATACAGGATGCTGCAGTTAATACTCAATGGAAAGATCGACGGAAAAAGAGGAATTGGTCGAAAGAAATATTCATGGCTCCGAAACCTTCGTCAATGGACTGGCTTATCAGCAGATCAATTGTTACATGCCGCACAAGATCGAGAACGATATCGGCAAATTGTTATGGAAGCTACCCACGCCTAAAAATTTGGGCACGGTACTTAAAGAAGAAGAAGATAGGGTCAATGAAGTGACGGATCTTGGTATTACGTTTGTAAATAATTTAAGTTTCAACTTACATGTGCAAAATATTATGTCTCAGTCATACAAAATGATGGGACTTATTAAACGTGTAACATATAAATTTCATAATATCGACTCAATTAATCGGCTCTTTAATTCATTTGTTAGAAGCAAATTAGAATTTGGGAGTATTGTCTGGAGTACCTTATTAAATAGTGGTCACATGCGGCAAATTGAATCAATTCAAAACAAGTTTATTAAATATTTATTGTACAAAAAGCATAAAATATCGCCAGAATATGATTCGTATCAACCATTAAGAAAAGAATTTAATATAAAAAAATTAGTGCAAAGAAGACTTCAACGTTGTTTAATTTTTCTCTCTATACTATGTAATCACTTAATAGACTCGCCTGATCTTTTGGGGCAAATACAATTTTATGTCCCGGATCACAGAACCCGTCCAAGAAACATATTATTTTTTGTAAATACTTCTAGCCCACTTAATAAAATGTGCCAAATTTACAACGATTTAACAACAACCACTTGTCTGGAATTATTTGGAATAAACTTGCAATTATTTAAACATCTATTGCATGAATAATATAAAGAGAGGTTTTTTTTATTATTTTTAACGTTTTTATTGGTAGGTAAACATCTGTCGTTTTTGTCTCTTGTACCTCGAATTAATACATTATGTGCATGTTGTACTAAACTGTTGTCATTGTAGATACGGATACATGTAAGTAGGGAAACCTGTTTGTATCTGTTATTAATAAATAAATTTTGGACTTAAAAAAAAGATATAATTGATAATAAGGTAAGAATCTAAAATTATGGTGCAACTTAAGTGATAAGTACTCAAGGAGGCCCTATCTATAAGTAGAGCTTGGCTAAGCTGGAGCTTAAGATCTGTTGGTGCAACCAGGCATTAATGTCCTTACAATGCATCTTAAGTCATGACTTATTTTCGATTTAGACGTATTTTCCTCGATGCAAACTTTTTTGTTGACGATCATTTGTTCATTTGCATTTGAGAGAACTTCCTTGCAAATAAGTTAGCTATACTCAAAGAACGAAAAAGTTGGCAGAAACTTGTTTCTTGAAATGTGACTTCTTGCTAACTAAAATAATAGTATAATTATAAGATTATAGAATTATATACGTAAAATTATAGTATAATTTTTCACGACTCTGAAACTACTCCTATTTCTCCTCAAATTCCGTAATGATCCACGAACTTAGAAATGAATCATTGGCAACTATTTCGTTCTCTGACTATATATACCGGGTGGTGAATTGGAAAACGGGCCATAGGAAATTCAATGTAAAATTCTAAACTGCTGAATTCATGCTTCCCTAACTATTTTACATCAAAACACGTGAGAAACTATTTGAATAGGATTTAAATCTGTATTGAAAACAACTGTTAAAGTGTTCTACGAATTAAACATATTCCAAAATTTTGTAAAAATATAATAAATCTTTGAACTGTCACGCCAAAGTTAGGTCACACACAATGTCATGATGTGTAACGGTTGCGTTCGATCATAATAAAGTTAATAATATTAATATTAAGATACCCTCACTTGAGGAGAAATTATTAATAATAAAGATGTTTTATTCAATCAATAGTGTGCGCACTGTCAGTTAAATAGTAACGTGGACTTAAATTTTACACACATACCTACTGTGGCAAATGTATCATAGTTTTCAAAATTTTGGAATGTTTTTAAATCATAGAACAATTTTAGCTTATGTTTTTAATACAGATTTTATTTTATACAAATACCTTCCCAGAACTTTTGATGTAAAATAATTAGGGAAGCAGGAATTTAACAGTTTTGGATTTTACATTAAATTTCCTTTGGCCCGTTTTACGATTCACCATCCTGTATATGTTAAACAGTAGTGGAGACGATATGCGTCCTTATCTCACTCGCCGTGTCACACACATTTAATCTTATATTCACATATTTGTTCTTAAAAATGATCTACTATTCTTAATTTATTTTTGTTTAATTTCTATACTTTTTCCAAAAACGTTAATAAGTCAGAAACGAGCCACTTATAATTACACCATGATGCCTTTAGAAATCAATTTTAGTCTTATTTAAGATATGTCAATTTTCAGCCTTTAAAATAACATTTTTAACTGTAAAAATATATTTAGTTTTTATATCTTCTCAATCTTATTATCTATCTTTCTGCATATTCATTCTTTATCACAACCAGAAATTTTTATACTTTTTTAGGACTCATTTATAATCAGTAATAATGCGTTTACTAATAATACTATCCGTTTACTCTAAGTAGAACTTATATTCATATAAGAAGTAAAGTTTAAGTTTATAAAACCATTATTCGACCAATTAGCATACATTTATGACTCAGCACATAGATCTTAATAGTTGTTTAATGATCAATTAATCAATTAATAATGATTAATCACCAATAAACCTTATGAACACATTTGAAATGAAAGAGATAAAATGTAGAATCAAGATAGCCTGCACAACATTTTTAAAAATGAGGTCATTTTTCTGTAATAACTTTCAACTTCAACTTCGAAAGCGCATGATTAAATGTTACATTTGGTCAATCCTCTTATAAGGTGTTAAAGCATGGACATTAAAAATATCCACCATTAATCGTTTGGAGGCCTTTGAAATGTGGCTGTACGGACGTATACTAAAAATACCATGGACGACTATGCTGAAAAATGTGACAGTCCTTAAGAGAGCAAATGTTATTCGCGAGCTGCTTGATAACATCAAATGTAGAAATATGGCCTATGTTGGATACGTAGGAAGGGGAGGCCGATATAATATTCTTCAACTTATTATGATGGGTAAAATCGAAGGACACAGAGGAACTGGTAGAAAACAGGCCTCTTGGTTGAAGAATATCATGGGGTGGACAGTAATAAAGAAAGCAGTGCAACTATTTAGAATTCACATACTCTCAAGACAGAGAGAGTTTGTCCATGTTAATTGCCAACGTCAAGGGGACTTGATAGGGCACCTTAAGAAGAAAACCTTTAAAACCAAAATATTTCGAATTCTGTTAGGAACCCTTGACAATAACAGTTTGTGGAAATTAGGTTAACCAATGAGTTATATCAATATTACGAAGAACTCACTATAATAAATTATGCAAGAATACATACATAGACTGCGCTAGGCAGGTAAACTTATAGAATGGATAATAACAAAACACCCAGCAGAACGCTTAGTACAGCTACGATATCTGGCACAATGAAGACCAAGGAACTGGTAGTTATACAAAGTGAGTATACATCTTAGAGAGTGTGGATAACTGGAGAAGAGAAGCGGAAGAAAGGAATACTTCTTGAAGAACGCTGGGGATAGTAGCCTGAATAACAGTTCACTTCTAAATGATATATAAACAACCCTAAAGCTTGTTTCTTTATCTCTATTATTGAGTTATTTTATGTGGAAATTATGAAATATGTTCATTTTAAACTTTCTCATCCCAATACATTTTTTTTATTATAAGTGCCTCGTTTGCAAATTTTTATTTTCTTAAATTCTTTAACATTAGATGTATTATATTTATGATATGCAAAGCAGACGAATTGTTTGAGAAATTCTCGAAATAGAGCAACTCTATAAAATTATTAGTCTTGAAATTGGTGTCACACGTATTATCCTAAAATTACAATAAATTTATTTAAATTGATGAGTATAGCTTAAAGTAATGTTCTGATTTGAAATACAAGATTAACAAACATTTATGTACATTAATTTTTACAATCTTGTATAGCATGAATACTATATCAGAAAAGAGAATAAAAACATTAATACTGTCTTTACTTTCCATTGATAACTACTTTTGTTGAAGGAAGAATTGATAACAACTTTTAGCCTAGAAGCCGAAAGCTTAACAAAGTTTAGGTACTTGTTCGCGTGTTTCTGTCATATTATTCAAAGATGACACCAAGAAACAGATATAGAACCTTAAGTTTATTTTTTCGTTGTGTAGAATGATTTTAAAAATAATAATTTCTGAGCGCGAATAATTTAGAATATCATAAATAAGCATAATTGTTGAAAAAGTTCTGCTATTTCCTGTTTTTAATATTTTCATATCGGCATAAATTATCAAATCAAATAAAAATATAAATTACTTCTGTCTGTCTTCACGCTCATTAATCATCTCATGGCTGTAGGAAGTGTAGGTTCCAAACACAATCAAATTTTATAACCGATTTTTAAAGATTATGTTTTTCTTCTTGCTTCTTATAAGAAATTCAGCTTGTTCATTTTTCGTTTTGATACCTCCATGGAAGGTTATCACTCCATCTTTTGCGCAGTCGTCTGATATTTCTTCTACCGATTGGTAGTTTATCATTGCTATTTTTACCACACGGGTTTCCTTCATTCTGCTTATGTGGTTATTCCAGTCTTTTTTTTGTTTCCTGTTAATTCGATTATACACTGTACGTTGCATTTCCTGTTAATGTCTCCACTCCTCAACAAAATCTCTGCCTGCAGTCTAATTGGGTGGATCGAGTAGCTCGATAGAACTATTGCTGTTACCAAACCCGGAGGAGGGGTCTACCTACACAGTGCCGGATTAACCATTAGACGGACTAGGCGGCCGCCTAGGGCCCGGGCACTTGATGGGGCCCGCATCCCACACAAATGCATTAATTAATATTTAATTATTTAAGCAGTTATTTAAAAAAAAAACTTAAATGTTAAAAAAATCAAATAGGGCTAACTGAGACAAATAAAAAAGAAAATTGTTAATTTATGATTTCCAATCAAACTCAGTAATTTGCTTTGTCTTTTGTCAAATATCAGAAAAATACAACAGACTTCAAGACAAATTAAGCAGTTATCTTCAAAGGCATTTTTATATTCCATGTTCTAATCATTCCCTCAATTTAGTAATCAATTTTGCAAGCAAATTTTGATAAAAGCTGGTAATTATTTTGGTATGGTACGTTTTTTTTTTCAATTTCTACCCACCGATGGGCCTTATCATTCACTCACGGTAAAATATTGCAAAACCTCCGGATTTTAAATAACCTTTGGATTTGAAACAAGAGCTTGAATTGACATGAAATTTGGTATAAGCATAGCTAACATGTCAAATAAAAAAGTGATATTGTGCCAATGTGTGTTTTTGCTCTACGGTTTAGTCCACCCCTTCTCGGGGGTGAAAAAATATACCGTCAAAATACGTCCGGAAGTGGAAAAACTGACTAATTCTAAGCAACTAAGCAACTTTTGTTTAATAGAGTTTTTTCATCAAGTCAATACATTTCGAGTTATTTTCAAGTGAATATCTTCATTTTCAACAAAAAATAACACGTTTTTAGACGGCTTTTCGCAAATAACTCAAAAAGTAAGTATTTTATCCAAAAAATATTCTTATCAAAAATATAGCTTTTTGGAAAATTAAAAAAAAAATTGTGTATGTGTGCAGTCTGTAGAAGTCTGCACCCAGTCTACACCCAGTAGAAGCAGAGTTCTAGCTAATGAGAAGTAGGTTCTTATTCGTCAACTTCCAAATCGAATATCTCAACGCGAAATAATTAAAAAATGAAGCACATTTCATGGAAAACTAGTCATAACTTGTTTAAATGCTATAAAAAATCATTATTCTTGTTTAAAAAAAAATTATATCATAAAAAGTAAGCAAGATACGCTCAGAATAAATTTGATCCCATTTTTTGGGTAAAAAAAACTGGAGAAAATAACCCCCTAATTAGCATCCCGAATGGAATTAATCCTTACCGCTTCACAAGCTACTTTACCTATGTATTGTTTATATGCTCTGTAAGTATTATCGGTATAAAGTGATTATTTATAAAAGGGCTGTAGTAGAAAGGGCTTGAACAAGTCACTACTCACGAGTGTATGCAATTTTTTTATTTGGCTTAATACCTCGACAACTAATGGCCATTGGCATGGTACAATGGATTTTTCCAATAGTGTAGTGGGTAGTGTGTGTGTTGAGAAAATGTCTTGTTACTTAGAAAAGTCGTCATTGTTTTTGCAAAGAGACGCTAATTGTATCCGAACGTCTGCGGTCCTTCCGGTGAGTACCGATCCCACAAGGATAGAAACTATTTTCATTTATTAATTTTTAATAAATGAAAAATTCTCTACCCAGGGTATACAAATTTTGAACAGTCATATCTTAACCAAGTTTTATCTTCCAAGAAAGCAAAAATCTGAAATATTTAGAAAATCAAAACCTATATTTTTTACTCTTTAAGATTTTTGGTACCACTAATAATTTTTAAGTTATTTTGAAAAAAAGACTTTTTTGTCAAAATTTCAGAAAATTTCAAAAAATTACAAAAAAGCAAAAATCTGAAATATTTAGAAAATCAAAACCTATATTTTTTACTGTTTAAGATTTTTGGTACCACTAATAATTTTTAAGTTATTTTGAAAAAAAGACATTTTTTTTCAAAATTTCAAAAAATTTGTTTAACTTTAAATCCCAATGTTTTGAAATATAAGCACTGTAAACCGGTGAAACTTACATATCATTATAAATAATGTACTTATAAATTTTTTCAGGATTTTCCAAAATTTTCAAGATATTTGTGCCAAAAAAAGGAATCAACATTATTTTAAGCTTTACTTGCTTAATTTTGATACTTGAAACTTGTTTAAAAAGCAAAAATTAAACTTTTTTAAAACTTTAAAAAAGTTGTGATGATTTTTCACCGAAAAGTGCTTCATTTTTTGGTAATTTACGTTGAAATATTTGACTTGGAATTTGTCGAATAAGAATCTACTTTTCATGAGCTCTAGTTCTGCTTATACTGGGTCTACATACTTCATACATACACCATTTTTTTTTAATTTTGTAGACGTTATATTTTTTCTAAGAATATTTTTTGATCAAATACTTAATTTTGGAGTTATTTGCGAAAAACCGTCTAAAAAGTTGTTTTTTTTTTTGTTAAAAAATGAACATATTCGCTGGCAAATAACTCAAAAAGTATTAATTTAGTGAAAAAACTCGATATAACAAAAGTTACTTAGAATTAATCAGTTATCCATTATCTTGAATGTATGTTTTTCACCCCCGAAGGGTTGGCACTTATACCCAGGGCAAAATCACATATCGGCACAATATCCCTTTTTTTTTTCTTTGGCATATTAACTATGGAATATTAATGAGAAGTTGTTGCGAAATGCAAGAAAAAGAAAAATTATCTTTTTTACATTGTCGTAATTTATTTTTGGAGTAACTACTTCCCAAAACAACATAAATATCTGTAAATTTGTTTTAAGTAAATGGTCGATATAAAGGGGACTACTTCTTATGGCCGCCTAGGGCCACATGATGCCTTAAAACGTCACTGGGTCTACAGTCAGGTTAGCACCGTACTGGTAGACTTTAAATCCATACAGCTCATAGAAACCGGATGAAACATTTTGTTGTTGATATAAAACTTTGACAGAAAATTTGTGATCGATAGAGTATATTTTAGTTTGAAGAAGTAGCTCAAAATGTGCAATCATCTAAACATAATTCTTGCTAATATGACAGATATAGAGGTTGTGTTAAACGAAACCAACCAATGTATTTGTGGTACAAAATTGAAATTTGCCTATCTCTTGAGAGCTATAATGTTGAACCTAGGTCCTTCTTATCTGTTATTTTTCTTATCACGAGCCATAAGCAGCTATCTCGAACCGGCGCGTTTTTTCATTTCCCATTTGTGGACTTCCTCTGTCTTACTTTATATTTATGATCTCTAATCTCGTAATAATTATATTCCATATTTATATATAATTGCACATTTGGAAATGAATATTCCAATTATATCCGGATGTTTGAAGTTAAGGTTTATGGCTTGGCCCGTAGCATCTTTAGCTTTCTGTACTTTCTTTTTAATGACTTTGGCCACTTCATAAGGCAAATGGAAGGATGCAGCACAGCGAGAGCACTTTGAAATTTTCATGAATGGAGTTTTCTTCAATATATTGAACTTTTGTATGTACCTGTAAAGGCACGTATCCACTATGTTGGTGCTCCGCGCTCCTGCATCTGCTCCACATTGTGGATACGTTGACGCGGCCCGTCGGAGCAGTTTCAGGGAGCACTTAGCACCAACATAGTGGATCCATGCCCTGATAGTGACATTTTGGTGCTCCATTGCTTGGAAATTCATAACAATGAACTTTTACGTTTTTCTTCATGTAACTGAGTCCAGAATACCTTTCCAAAATTTTAACATAACGATACAGAAACCTCTGTACAGAAACAAACCTAGAACACTAAACTAACTGGACCAATAGGAGACAAATTATATGCACATCAAAATAAAATATTAGATAATATTATGCCTACCCTTCTGTTCACCTTTGTAAAAAACCTAATTAGATATGTGAAAATAATATGAGGATAGTAACGATAAAATGGCATACACAATAAAAATTGGGTATCATTATTTTTTATCTTCTTCTTCTTGTGCCACTCCTATCGGAAATTGGAAATCATCAAGGCTACCCTGACTTTGTTTACAGCTGACCTAAAAAGTTCATTAGTGGTGCAGCCAAACCACTCTCTCAAATTCCGCATACACGACATTCTTCTACGGCCTGGATATTTTTTATAGTTTTAACCAAAGTCAAATTTTAGAATTATAAAATATAATTTACTGAAATGAAAGAAGTACTACGTATTGCCTTTAAGAAAGGTCATACAAGAGAGAAAGGTATGTATATAGAAATGCTTTTCTAACACGTTAGGAGAATGTTTTAAGACGATCAATCAAATTCCAAGTTTATTGCTTTAATCATAAGCTTCCTGTTTTATTAAAGTTAATGACTCATAGCTACAAAGTCTATAGCATATTTAAATCACCAATATACATACTTCCTTTCATATATTGTTTTTTACCAAATTTTAATGTTAATGCTAATGTAATTTTGTTATTTGAAACATTTTTATACAATTTTTGGCATCTAAACTATTGATTAGTTTTGTTTAATGAGCCGACTTAACCCTTTCACCCGTTATTCTACGAGTTATTCGATACGGGTTATTCTACGAGTATTTTTTAACAGTTAAACTATTTGAGAAACGAAAAATTCCAGAACATTACTTTAAACCTTTACATTAAAACTCTTATTAACTTGTGCTACTTGATCAACATTATAGATTGGCAACAATGTTATTATCTCAGAAACGGAGAGTAAACAGTATTATAATACTTTGTTAGTTTTTTTGCTTATGTTGATGTAGTGGATGTAGATGTAGTTGAAGGTTCTTCCTCTTGGTTATGTTTAGCAATAGCAAGCAGAATCATCGTCAACTCCTTTTTGTTAACTTTTCCATCTTGGCTGTAGTCAACTCCACGTAATATCGTTTCCTCGAATTCTTGGAGATCTTGGGCATCATAGTCCTAAAAATAAATATATTTATTAAAGACAAAAAAGTTCATGGTTATTTAAATCTAATGGAGTAACTAAGCGCTTTACTGTGACTGAAATTTTGTGTTTGAGAAGAATCCAAATTCAATATTCTGGACTCATTACGCAGAATCAGCGATAAGAATACAAAAAAAAATCATAATAGTCGACTATTTAATAACATGAATAACTCCATAAATCTTTCAGAAAAGTTTTCTTTAACTTAGGTGTTTATAAGGTCATACTGTGACTCCAATTTGACAAATCATGTTTTCCGTATTGGTTTCCATATACTTTAGAAACTACCTTGATGTATTACTGCTCCATCGTAGTATACCTCTAAGCCAGAAAATTTAAAAATTATATTTTGGATTTTGCGCTATGCACTTAGTTTTTTTCAGCTACATTTTTCTACAGATATAGCTTTTGTTTAATTTCAGTCCTTGGAGCAATTCAGTATTCATTTTATGACTGACTCATATTATTCTGACAATTTTTTGGTAAAATCAAAATTAAAAATGGCTTTATTACTCTAAAAATCATTACGGTATCACTATTTTAAAGCAGGTACCTATGTATGAAAATTTAAGTAAAATCCTTTATTATTTTTATGTAATTAAACAGGATAGATATAACTAAGGACAAAACGTAATACACTCTGGACCAAAATTAACCGGCCACCTCAAAAATGGGACATTTTTGATGTCCTATATCTCTTAAACCTGTTGTCCGATTTATCCGATTTAAGTGATTTTTTTAATATGGTATAGCCTTAGTCCTTGACAATATCGTTATAATAATATTGTTGCTAAACAGGTCAATTTTCATTGTATACCAGGTGTACGAATCAAACTGAGTTTTTTTCTTTAAAGTTTGCATCACCCTGTGGAATATTCTGGCATTTGTAGAATACTGAAATTAAAACCTAACTATAGCCTCATGCTTTCTCAACATTTTGTTGTTTGACTGATTTACTTATGTTGGATAATAAAAAAGTTAGGTGCTTTAGCAACTAGACATGTTTTTTATCAATACAGGGTGTTTTTAAAAAAATATTGGCAAAGTTTAAGGAGTAATTCTGCATGAAAAAATAATGACAGTTTGCTTTATAAACTTATGTCCGCAAATGATTTATTTCCGAGATAGGGGGTGTTGAAACTTTTCTGACAAACTGACGATTTATTTATTTTCTTTAAAACCGGTTGAGATATGCAAATGCCATTTGGTGGGTTTTATGACGTAGTTATTGCATATTTTTTGACATACAATTAAGATTGAGCCATCATATTACCCGTATGCGCGCCAATGGTGAATAGTAAATGTTTAATTGTATGCCAAAAAATGTGCAATAACTACCTATTGAAACCCACCAAATTTCATGTAGGCAAGAATATAACCCCCACCTCTGCTTCGTTTTGACCGACAACAGAGAGACATACTCTTAAAGGGCTTCACGAAAATTTCTAACTGATTTTCCACACAGTCAACATCGTTCACTGATAAGAAAAATTGGCACGCAAATCCCCCTAATAAATTGTATCCCACTTCCGAGACGGTATTTTAAAAAGGAAAACTGGAATGGTTTCAGATGATGTCGAAATAGCGTGTGAACTACTTGAGTCTGGATACCACTAGAAGTAAAAAGTGGACGAAAACAATAAGAAGCCTTAAGTTTCTGATATCAAGCAGGCAAGAATGGTAGTTATTAAGAAAACTTGGAAGTTATGCTCCTGCAAAACTCCCAAAGACGTTGTCGTAGTGTCAGATGTAGTAAATTTATCTAGAGTACTGAATACATGAAGGCACAGGTACGGAATATTCCCATCCCTTCTCCAAGGAAGACATATCAGCATCTCAGCATCTATTTAAAACGTTAAGCCAGCAAAATCGCGGGTACTTAACAATATTTTAATAACCTGAAACGCTCTAAGATCATTGCCATATTAAAACCCTGCAAATCAGCCAACAATCCAAAAAGTTTCAGACCATTTACACTTCTCCCTATTTCTTGCAAACTGTTAGAGAGCCTTATACATAAAAAATAAGCCCAGAACTTTTCCAGTTGATCCCAGTGAAACAGGCTGGTTTTCGCTTAGAAAGAGATGGTGCAGACTGCATAACGTCACTTGCTACCTATACTGACCTATATTACCAGATTCTCGATACTAAAACTTAAAACATATTAACACATCCTTATGACAGACCTAAATATACATCCGTGAGTTTAGACTACACTAAATATTTCCAAAACAGAGGTTAGTGGCTTCCACCTGAACAATAAACTTGCCGGAAAAAAGTCCACAATCAATTAGAAAATAACATCCATACAAAAAAGACCCAATTTTATAGACCTACATTAGACAGAAAACTATCTTTTAAAGTATACTTAACAAAAACTGTCCGACAGATGATTACAAGAAATAAAAAGTTATGCGGTACCACCTGGCGACCATGAATTCAACTCTCCGCTCTACTGCCTTGGCACTTGATTCTCGACTGCTAAAGATTGTACAGTGGAACCTCGATAACTCGGATTAATCGGGACCGCGACCGATCCGGGTTATCGAAAATCCGAGATAGCCGGAGAATATGGTAAAAATTAATAAAATACGGTATACTTACAGATAAACTCCGTTAGAATTGAAATAACATGAAATGTATTTATAAATATGCACAGTACCTACTCATTAAAATTACCAAAAAAAACACCAAACACAAACGTAAGCAAATGGAAGCGAACAATACAAGACACACAATACAGTCACAATGATGTAATGTAAAGACCATTATTTATAAAAGAATATTTTAAATAGTCTTTCCTAAACAATGCTGACAGTTTGAAATAAAAAGGAATAGATACTACAGACACGTGGCTGTTGTTTCTGCGGCGTGTGCTATGAGTCATTTTTAATATCGTATAGTTCAAATTACACACATACACATTATCTCTCAAATATTATATTACATACATTTTTATTATTGAAAGGTTTGTCTGATAATTAACTATTTTGATGGGAAATACGCCACAAATAAATTGAAAAATACAAAATATTGAAAATCAAAATGTTTATCTGATGAAAATCGGTCCGGGTTAGCCGGACTTCCGGGTTATCGGGGGCCGACTTATCGGGGTTCCACTGTACTTCAATATGGCTACTAGGGTGGGCCGAAAAAAACTTTTTTTTTTAATTTCGTGTTGCTATACCACGGAAAAGTTGGTACTAGGATAGAATTTTAAATGACAAAAAGAATTTTTCAAATTTGTTGATATCTTTCGGTCGCGCATTGGTCGTAAAGTTTGAAACATTGGTTGTTTTTGAAATTTTTTTAAAAACACAAAACTATTTTATCCCGTTTTGCTATACCGCGTACATCTTTCCTTGAGGGGTCAGGATTAAAATAAAACAAAGAAAAAAATATATATTGACATATTCTGGTCGCGCATCGTCCATAAAATATTAAAAAATATCGTTTTTTTACGGCCCTATTTTTTATGTGCCAGGCAAAAGACTTAAATACAAATAACAACTGAATTGCAATAAAAATGCAATAAAATTTCAAAAACAGCCAATTTTTTTAAATTGTACGACCAATGCGCGACCGGAAGATATCAACCAATTTGAAAAATTCTTTTTGTAATTAAAAACTCTCTCCTAGTAGCAACTTTTCCGCGGTATAGCAACACGAAATAAAATAAAAAGTTTTTTTCGGCCCACCCTAATGGCTACACAGCCCACAGCATTACCCACAAGCTATCAGAGCTTGATCTTCCACGGAAAACATTGTCCAGATAAATTGGATACAAACCAGTTATGGAAGATGTGTATTAACTCCTTAGTGTGACTGGAGAAAAACAAACCATCGACAAAATGATTGAAGAGTGTCCCATAAGATCTCATAATGGTAGCCCCGAAAACCTTCTATTTACAAGTTCAGATAATATGTTAATTCACTTAATGTTCAAAATTTTCTGAGTATAGTTTTCTATTGTTATATTTGTCTGGTCCTGGTTTATTATTTTTGTTTTAATGTAGTGGATTTTAGTGCCTACCGCCCCGAAAATTTCATTCAATTGTAGTAATACACTTCTAAACAATTGAAGTGGATATTATGAAAATGTGTATTTTATTTTTTGTTCATAAGGTCAAATAGAAAAATGGAGTGATATAAATAAAGATTTATTTTTACTTCGTATTTTCATACAGATTAACCGAAAGAAAGAAATTCTTTAAGAAAAAAAATAGAAAATAAACAAAAATTGTAAAATTAACAAACTAAAATTTCTATTCCTGCTCAATTTCTAATATCCCGAAAAGAAAAATTAATAGTGTGTGGGTCCACTTCTGTGTCGCCTTAGCGCTCTAATTCTATTTGGAAGACCTCTTATTAAATTATTGATAAACTGCTGCGGTATACGTTCCCAAATCGCGCGTAATGTATTGGGCAACTAATCTAAGGTTTGGGGCGGTTGAAGGAGCCTGTTTTGTTGCCTAGACATTTCGGCCCAGACATGTTCAATGCAATTCATATCAGGTGAACACGGTGGCCACTCCATTCTTGTAATGCCATGAGCTTCTATACACTCATTGACAATTCTCGCACGGTGAGGGCGAGCATTATCATCAATCAGAACAAATTGTTCGCCTATTGCACCAAAAATGGAAAAACTATTGGTACTATGACTCTGTCTCGATATCGTGTAGCAGTCATTGTCTCATTAATTAAGACGACTAAGTCCGTGCGACCGTCAAAACATATGCCTCCCCACAGGCAAATGGATCCACCTCCAAAAAGAGTGGTTGGGACTCTCAGATTTTCATTGTACCGCTGTCCTCTTTCCCCCCACACCAATATTCGGCCATCATTCGTATACAAACGAAATCTGGACTAGTCAGTAAAAAGACAATTCCTCCAATTTTCGAAATTTCACTGATAGTGTTCCATCGCCCAGCGATATCTGCATGCACGCTGCTCCCTAGTTAGTCGTGGATGGGTAGCGCGCCGTCTAGCCCTTAAATTGGATGCATGTAACCGTCTTCTGACAGTTTGACTGGAAATCGCTCGTCCAGTAGCATGCCTGAAGATACTGTTAATTCTGGAAGCCGTGAATGTTGGGTTTCTTCTTGCCGTCAGAACTACAAAACTGTCTTGCCGACGAGTTGTAGATCGTTCTCTTCCTCCTCCATGCCTGTATGTTGCAGATCCAGTTGCTACATACCGATTCCATGCACGACTTATCACACTTTGCGACACATTTAGCCTCATAGTAACCTCTTGTTGAGTTATGCCTTGTTGGATTCAACGAACTAATTGCTCGAGCTGCACTAGTTCTAAACGTCTTTGCGGCATAATGTTTTGTGATAAATAGATTTCTTGACTTATTGACAACTTGTAAAGCCAATACAAGCACTTTTATACCAATGATATATTCATGTTTGGAACAACATTTCTCTCTTTGTACGAGATAAGGGCCGATATAGTCCTGTCGCCAGGGGGGGGGGTACAACGGCCTCCTTTATTCAGATGGACTTACCCAAGTTTTTTTCATGTATTTTGACCCGTAGAATACGAATTTTTTGGGTAACAGTTGATCCGGATGTCGATAAGATTGTTATTGACCAAGAACTTGAGGAATTACATAACCGCGATCTCTCGCAAAACAAAACATTTTTTGGTATTTTTTGGGTCATTCTAAGCAAAACATGTTTCTACAATTTTTTTCGTAGGATGGCTAGTTTTCGAGATAACCGCGGTTGAACTTTCAAAAAATCGAAAAATTGCAATTTTTGAACCCGAATAACTTTTGATTAAAAAATAAAATAGCCAGTCTGCTTACCGCATTTCAAAGTTTAAGTCAAATTATATCGGTTTTAATTATTTGCACTGCTAAAAATTTATTTTTTTATTGTTTAACAAAGCTATAAACACATAGTGTTTCCCGTGCCTTTACATGCATTTTAACGCATGCTACGTAGAAATAGCCTCGATTGCACTAGTACCTATTCTACCTACTCGTTAGATTTTAAATGAGAAATCATAGAAAACATCACTCACGCACTAGGTGTTTGTAGCTTTGTTTAACAATAACACAATAAATTTTTAGCAATGCAAATAATCAAAACCGATATAATTTGACTTGAACTTTCAAAGGCGCAAAGCAGAATTGCTATTTTATTTTTTAATCAAAAGTTATTCGGGTTTAAAAATTGCAGTTTTTAGATTTTTTGAAAGTTCAACCGCGTTTATCTCGAAAACTGAGCATCCTACGGGAAAACTTGTTAGAACATTTTTTACTTAGAATGACCCAAAAAATACAAAAAAATGTTTTGTTTTGTGAGAAACCTCTGTTATGTAATTTCTCAAGTTCTTGGTCAATAACAATCTTATCGACATCCGGATCAACTGTTACCCAAAAAATTCGTATTCTACGGGTCAAAATACATGAAAAAAATTTGGGTAAGTCCATCTGAATAAAGGAGGCCGTTGTACCCTCCCTGGCGACAGGACTAATAAGAATAGGGAGAAAAAAACCACATGCAAAAAATATTGGCCATAAAGATAGCACATAGAGTATAGTACAGGCAATTATTATAAAAATAGGTTATATTGTTTTTACAGTTTTATATGTTAATTTTAGGAACTTTAAAGTTACCCACTTCAATTGTTGAGTAGTGTATTTCATTTAGCTCAATACAGTATTTTTGGCTTTAATCTTCGTAACGTCAATGGATGGTTCGTAACTACCTACTCATTTTTAAAACATTTTAGTAATATATTATTACCGAAAGTAAAGTAAAAAACTTTTTTAAAGCTTTCATTTCAAATTCTAGTATAATAATACTAAATCGTTTCTCTGTAAACGACCTAAAACACAAATGCGAACATACTACGAAAAATCAAGTTGGCCTTTGTTTAAATTGGTCTTTGATGCTGTTAATGGCGCTTGAGTCCAAATTAAAAGGCTTTAAAGATTGGAACTGACCTCGTTGAGGAGCAGGAATTTAATTACAGATAACCAGCCAGTGAATTCCTTGATGCAGCTTACTCGCAAATACAAGCAAATTCAGCTTTGCTGTGCAATTAATCAATGCACCTAAGTTCATTAGAGGCAAATAATTAAGTTGTCTGCGAAATTATTTGATTATGATTATGCCTTTTATTTTGTGTTCTTTTAAATGTACCGTAAAATGGGGTGAGATTGATCTCCCGGGGTGACATTGATCATTTGTCGTTGTATCACATATATGTAGATACAACCGGCCACAATGTAAAATTGTTTCTGATTGTGGCACTATTCATTTCTTGGATCTTGACTATGATCAGTTCACGTCGTTGTTAGTTTGCAATTGCTATTGGGAAGAAGTTCTGTGGCTTTGAAATTAACCATAATTTTTGGCCTATTTTTATACTTTGTGTACTTTTGATGGTAGAGAAAGAACAGAGGTAAGTTTGCTATTTCTAGTGTTATAAAATTATTTTGTATGGTTCTGTAATAATAATTTTAAGTATCTAGCATTTTAACTAACGCCAGCTTTTTTAAGATGGCGGATAATATTGAATGGGGTGACATTGATCAAGTGATCAATCTAACCCCACGTTACGTACGTTCCAGAAATTAATTTATAATTTTTGTCACAGATTTAAGAATATCAATCACAATGGGAAGAACGTACAAAAGACAATTAGGCACTAGAACGTATGGCAATTTTAATGAAGAACAAGTTAATCAGGCGCTGCAGGATGTATTGGAAAATGGATTATCGCTAAGAAAAGCCGCAAAAAAATTCAAATTGTCCTACGGAACTTTAAATAACAAGTACCATGGAAGGAAGATTAAGAAAAGAGGTGGACAATCTGTATTCACATAATATGAAGAAGAAGTAGCCATTCTAGCCATTATAGAAGTAGCCATTTTAACGTGTGCAGATTAGGGATATCCTCTAAGTGCAATGGATTTGAGAATGTGCATTAAAAGTTTTTTGGACAAAACTGGTAGAAGTGTATCTAGATTTAAGGAAAATATTCCTGGAATTGACTGGGTAAATAGCTTGTTGAAGAGACACGGAGGTATTAAAAGATTAGCAACTAATATTAAAAAAAGCCGAGCAGAAGTATCTCCGGACCTGATTAAAAAATACTTTGACAATTTAGAACAAACGATTGAAAATGTTCCAGTTGAAAATATTTTTAATTACAACGAGTCCAACGTCTCAGATGACACCGGAAAAAAATTGTGCATCTACCGAAGAGTATCTACCTATGTCTGTCAGGTAAAAGGAGTTTTAGAAGAAGAAGAATTCGAAGTTCAAGGCCTTAAATCAGCAGGATCGAGGAAGATTTTCAAAATAATTAAAAATGACATATCCACTCTTCCCTTCAAGGAAGTAGTTGCCTTACTACCAGATCCAACACTTGAGACGATTTCTGATAGGATACAAAAATATCATTTTCGCGGAGAAATTAATATAAAAGAATGTTAAATCAAATTTTTTTTATATATAAATTGTTCTGAATTACATTTTTAGTTGTTAAAATATGTTTTTTTGTATAAATAAAGAATAGTACAATAAAAATAGTGTGATCATTCTCACCCCGCATGATCAATTTCACCCCTTTGTAAAAATTCGAAAAACTGTCTGACCGAATTAGTAAGGGTTAAGATTGATCATATTCTATTTAAAAGCACTACTGTTTCATGCTATAAAATCATCATGATCAATCTCACCCCAGTCACGGGTCTAAGATTGATCACCCTTTTTTTATGAGATAAGTGGATTTTTTTAATAATTAAAACAAAACTAGTGTTAAATCACTACTCTTTAGATATTATTATAACACGTGAAGTGTTTAAATATAGAACAGTAACAAAAACGTTTAAAATATAAATAAAATAAAGGTAAAATTGATCAATCTCACCCCATTTCACGGTATGAAATAAATTATATCTTATAAAATATATTTAAATCTAAAATTCTATAGTATTCACAAATTGACCAAAAATTAAATTGAGTCACAATTAAGTTATTTTTAATCATATTATTTATATGACAATATATAGACCAGGGCTCATCTGTCAAAATATTAGCACATTTGGACGTTGAGAGGTGACTCAAATTTTTTTGCAGAAATTGCTTGAAAATAAATCAAATAATAATATTTGAGTTATCCTCCCTCTCAAAAAGGTTCGGAACATTGTTTAAATAATAAAAATGTCAAGAAATGAAGGAAAAATTCGATTTTTTTCTTGGTTTTTTGATTATAACTTATAAAGTATTCATTTCCGAGAAAAGTTGTACTAACATAAAAGTTGCGTAATTAAATTTTCTACAATATAGAATTAGTTAAGAATTTAAAAAATAGTCACCCTTGTTGCAAAATAGCAATAATTGCGAAAAAAACATACAAAAACAAGTATTCACATTTTACGTTTTTCAACCATTTATGCTACAATTAGGACCTTCATATTTCACCCAAAAAAACTTTATGATACAGTTAAATAATACTGTAAATTTCATTAAGATCGGTTCAACACATTTTGCAAAATAAATTTGGCAATCTAGCTTTTGCAAAAAGAAATTCATTTTTTTCAAAATGTTACAGGACTGAAAATAAAGCAGATAACAAGTTGAATTTTTTTTTTCGTATATAAGTGTACTGTATCTTTCATTGGAAATTTTACAAAATTAAAATCGATTAACTGCCACGGCGTCAGGAATTTTTTTATTATTGGTGCTACGCGCAGGACAGCGGATAGTTTGCTATTATTGTCATTCCAATGACCTTTGATAATGTTTGATACATTTTAATTTTTATTACATTTCGGTACAAATAAATAAATTTGTTTATTGCAAAATAAAAACACATACTCTATCCTTTGAAATACCACTTTTATTAGCAAAAACTTTATTGTTTATATATTTTAACTTAGAGAATAAAAGTTTATTATTTTTAAACATATGCAATTGTTTAAATAATATTTCACAAACAATAATAAAATTAGTTTGATTTTTGTGGAATTAAAATATTAAAATACAACAAAATATAGAATAAGAAAATAATATATTAGATAAAGATTAGAAGAAATTTTGGTGGAAATCAACTTGTTTGAATCGAACACCGCTGTCCTGCGCGTAGCACCAAAAATTAATGTTTATTTAAAAAATTTCCTGACGCCGTGGTAATTAATCGATTTTAATTTTGCAAATTGCACATGAAAGGTACAGTACACTTCTATAAGCAAAAAAAATTTCAACTTGCTATCTGCTTTATTTTCAATCCTGTAACATTTTGAAAAAATTAATTTTTTTTGCAAAAGCTAGATTGCAAAATTTGTTTTGCAAAATCTATTAAACCTATCTTAATGAGGTTTACAGCATTGTTTTACTGTATCATAAAGTTTTTTTCTGGGTGAAACATGAAGGTCCTAAGTGTAGCATAAATGGTTGAAAAACGTAAAATGCGAATACTTGTTTTTGTATTGTTTTTTCGCAATTATTGCTATTTTGCAACAAGGATGACTATTTTTAAAAATGTTTACCAATTCTTTATTGTAGAAAATTTAATTACGCAACTTTTATGTTAGTACAACTTTTCTCAGAAATTAACAGTTTTAAAGTTATAATCAAAAAACCAATAAAAAAATCGAATTTTTCCTTCATATTCTGACATTTTGATTATTTAAACAATGTTTCGGACCTTTTTGAGAGGGAGGATAACTCAAATACTATTATTTGATTTATTTTCAAGCAATTTCTGCAAAAAAATTTGAGTCACCTCTCAACGTCCATCTCAAAACAGATGCGCCCTGGACTAATACTTGTCTTCCTTCTTTTTAATTTGAGTATAAATATAATGGTGGAGTTAATTTTTGATGCGGCTAATTCATGTTGTGGGGTTTATCTTTACTTCTTTTACTATATATTGATACTATGAGTTTGTACAAGAGTGTTGACTACATTTTAAAAAAATTTGACATAAGGCTACTGGTACCGCAAGGGTGTTAATTATGATCTAAACTAATTTTATTATTATTTGTGAAATATTATTTAAACAATTGCATATGTTTAAAAATAATAAACTTTTATTCTCTAAGTTAAAATATATAAACAATAAAGTTTTTGCTAATAAAAGTGGTATTTCAAAGGATAGAGTATGTGTTTTTATTTTGCAATAAACAAATTTATTTATTTGTACCGAAATGTAATAAAAATTAAAATGTATCAAACATTATCAAAGGTCATTGGAATGACAATAATAGCAAACTATCCGCTGTCCTGCGCGTAGCACCAATAATAAAAAAATTCCTGACGCCGTGGCAGTTAATCGATTTTAATTTTGTAAAATTGCAAATGAAAGATACAGTACACTTCTATAAGCAAAAAAAATTTCAACTTGCTATCTGCTTTATTTTCAGTCCTGTAACATTTTGAAAAAATTAATTTTTTTTGCAAAAGCTAGATTGCAAAATTTGTTTTGCAAAATCTATTAAACCTATCTTAATGAGGTTTACAGCATTGTTTTACTGTATCATAAAGTTTTTTTCTGGGTGAAACATGAAGGTCCTAAGTGTAGCATAAATGGTTGAAAAACGTAAAATGCGAATACTTGTTTTTGTATTGTTTTTTCGCAATTATTGCTATTTTGCAACAAGGATGACTATTTTTAAAAATTTTTACCAATTCTTTATTGTAGAAAATTTAATTACGCAACTTTTATGTTAGTACAACTTTTCTCAGAAATTAACAGTTTTAAAGTTATAATCAACAAACCAATAAAAAAATCGAATTTTTCCTTCATATTCTGACATTTTGATTATTTAAACAATGTTTCGGACCTTTTTGAGAGGGAGGATAACTCAAATACTATTATTTGATTTATTTTCAAGCAATTTCTGCAAAAAAATTTGAGTCACCTCTCAACGTCCATCTCAAAACAGATGCGCCCTGGACTAATACTTGTCTTCCTTCTTTTTAATTTGAGTATAAATATAATGGTGGAGTTAATTTTTGATGCGGCTAATTCATGTTGTGGGGTTTATCTTTACTTCTTTTACTATATATTGATACTATGAGTTTGTACAGGAGTGTTGACTACATTTTAAAAAAATTTGACATAAGGCTACTGGTACCGCAAGGGTGTTAATTATGATCTAATATGTAATGTTAATAGATCAGGATCCCCTTCATGTCACTTGAAAGTTTGTTAGTTTGTTAGTTTGTTAGTTGGAAAAGTTGCAGAAAATAAGGAGAATTCCATTTTTGGAAACAATAGTTCGACTTTAAATTTTTTTGCCATCTCGAACATTTCCATAAGAGATAAAGTCATGGTTGAACTTCCCATTGAAAACCGACGCGACGGTCTATGTCAGTAAAGTATCAAGTTTGTATAGTCATAGTTTATTGAACAAGCCTGCGAGTATGAACGAGAAAATGAACTAAACAACGCGAGTAATTATTAACGCGTTCGACAAAGGCATTTTACTGACCTATTTCCTCTCTTATAATCTAGCCTGTCACCAAGCCTAATAAAATATTGTTTTAAAAATTAAAATAATATACCTTGTTACGTTTTAGTCTGACAAACAATAATAGTAAGGAATATAAAACAAATCTAATTATTACTTAGATTAAAAATATGAACTTACAGACTCCAAAGAATATTTCCTGAAATCGAAGTTTTTTATTGAAACTATCTGAAGTTAATTTTGTTGATTATTTCATTCATAGGAGATTCTGACCCATAGAAAGCTACAGAAATCTGAATTAAATCGATAATTTTTGATAATCTCCCGTCGTTAAATATATTACGTCAGATGCCCTTCGTTGCTACGAAAACATACATTCAGTGACATTAATGACAATTAATGTTTTAAAAATTATAAAAGTGATGACTTTCAATCGTCAAATATTTATAAAAACTGTGTGTAATGGTACTTACATAAATAAATTACAATAAAATGTTGGTTTTGAACAGTTTTATTCATGAAATAATCGCAACAAATTGCACTCGACCTCTGAAATTAATATAGAGTTTCAGAGCTCTTGTGCAATTACTACTGATAATTTTATAATGTGGTGGACTTTGGCTACAATTTTCGGTACATAATAATCCTCAGGTTTTTTATTTAAAAACTTGGCTCTTAATGTAAAGTAATAATTATAAGCATAATGCAAAAGCTGCACTTTAGATAGAAGTATAACTTTTTGACGTTTGATTAATTTCTGTGATAAAATAACGAAAGAAGTTTGTAACGACTTCTTGTGAACTGCAGGCGACGTATATTGAATGTCTTTATCCCTTATATTTTATTATATATTTCAAACTTTTAATGTTCTAGCGTTACCAATGACAAGATATATTTGAATTTTCTATTAATGGTTTTTTGATAAATGCCTAAAATCTAGTCAAAATTATTTCGCCTCCCATGTACAATAAACTACATGTATTTATTTACTACTGAGAATGAATTGGCGATACAAAATTAAAAATTTACCTTTTTAACCAACTCCAATAGATCCTTTAAAAATCCTCGAAGTTCTTCATTTTCTATTGTTCCATTATTATCCTTAAATAAAAATAATAGGTACATTTATTATAAAGTTATAAATAAAGATTAATAAAAAACATTAGATTAAGAAATAATACGAATAGTTAGAGATACTAATTAATAAATTCATTATAAATAAGGGTGATTCATTTAGAGGTACTTTTTTTGGTGGGGATTTAATGGGAGATAGTGCATGAATCGTATCACCTGACGTTGCGATTTTATTCAGTTCTGTTTGACATTTCATCCTGCAAAGACTTAGGCCGCACCTACATTGGATCCGTTTTTCTCCGATCAGATCAGATGAGATCCGATCCATCCGATATTCGGCACCTACATTGAATCCGTATTTCTCCGATCAGATCAGATCCGATATTGACCGATTTTCCGGCGAGGGTGCCTACATTGGTTCCGTTAACTTCCGACCACCGACCACCGACATTGAGTTCCAATGAAGATGTGTTAATGTGTTGGCTGTTGTTGGAAATCAACGTTTTTAAAAGACGTAGAAAAAACGTAGATGGATGCATACATTTAATAAACACAGATCTTCAGAAGAATCTAATATAAACAAAAATCTACGTAACTATCGTGATAAATTTAATATCCTATTTTTTCGTCACAATAATGTAAAATAATTCATAAGGAAAAAAATACATTGATTTATTACAAACTAGCCTTGTGTTGGCACGTATTAAAAAATATTCTCATATAAAAAGATATAGTAACACATAATAGATAGTATAATATTATACTTCCCGTTTTATCACAAACTGAGCAGTAATAAACTTCGGTTCTCTTTGTAAGGTTTTATCCAAGATTATTTTGGTAATTTCAAAGACACGTAGTACCCGTTAGAATTTCATAACCAAAGTTAAATTCACCATCCCAATAAAACTACATATTTATCTAGAGGGGCAGAATAGGAAACAATAATTTTTTCCTATTCTGTGCTAGAGGTATTAAATTTTATACCTATAAATAAAGAAGAAAAGAAAATAATCGTTTTCATTTTGATTCAATTCGAGTCTCTTGCCATCCTCTGACACCGTGTTTCGGGGTCTCACCCCTTATCAAAGAGGCTATGCAAGTAGACTGAATTGAATCAACGCGAAACGAAGAAGAACTGCATTTATTAAAATATCTGGAGCAGAGTGTGGTTAGACTGTCCTCTAACGGGGAATGACAAAATAAATAAAAATAAATTTCGACCACGAGTCAGGATTCTGTTAACCGAGATACGATAGTACCAAGCGGCGCCGCTAGGAGGAGCACTCCAACAATGCGTCTCAGAATACTTTAACGAAACGTGGTCATTTTGTACTCCAAACCGAGTAAGGTATGAAAAAGGACAGAAAATAATCGTTTTCGTTTTGATTCAATTTTAGTCTCTTGCCATCCTCTGACACCGTGTTTCGGGGTCTCTACCCCTTATCAAAGAGGCTATGCAAGTAGACTGAATTGAATCAACTCGAAACGAAGAAGAACTACATATATTAAAATATCTGCAGCAGAGTGTGGTTAGACTGTCCTCTAACGGAGAATGACAAAATAAATAAAAATAAATTTCGACCACGAGTCAGGACAGTCTAACCACACTCTGCTGCAGATATTTTAATATATGCAGTTCTTCTTCGTTTCCAGTTGATTCAATTCAGTCTACTTGCATAGCCTCTTTGATAAGGGGTAGAGACCCCGAAACACGGTGTCAGAGGATGGCAAGAGACTCGAATTGAATCAAAACGAAAACGATTATTTTCTTTTCTTTTTCATACTTTACTCGGTTTAGAGTACAAAATGACCACGTTTCGTTAAAGTATTCTGAGACATATTGTTGGAGTGCTCCTCCTAGCGGCGCCGCTTGGTACTATCGTATCTCGGTTAACAGAATCCTGACTCGTGGTCGAAATTTATTTTTATTTATTTTGTCATTCCCCGTTAGAGGACAGTCTAACCACACTCTGCTGCAGATATTTTAATATATGCAGTTCTTCTTCGTTTCGAGTTGATTCAATTCAGTCTACTTGCATAGCCTCTTTGATAACGGGTAGAGACCCCGAAACACGGTGTCAGAGGATGGCAAGAGACTCGAATTGAATCAAAACGAAAACGATTATTTTCTTTCCTTTTTCATACCTTACTCGGTTTAGAGTACAAAATGAGCACGTTTCGTTAAAGTATTCTGAGACGCATTGTTGGAGTGCTCCTCCTAGCGGCGCCGCTTGGTACTACCGTATCTCGGTTAACAGAATCCTGACTCGTGGTCGAAATTTATTTTTATTTATTTTATAATAAAGAGATTTTGTAAACCTTATATTCAAGACAACATTATAAAATATCTATCTTGTAGAGACACATATTACAAAATTAAATATTAAGATTTGGAAGCTATGTATTGTTGATTTATTTCATGAAATAGTTAAAACAAAAAATTAAATTACTTATATGCAAAAACCGGAATGAAACCAAACACTTCTCGATGAAAATAGGAGAAGCTACTCCCGACGTCGGCGTCGGCTTATATCGGATCTGATCTGATCTGATAGGATCGGAGAAAAACGGATCCAATGTAGGCACCGCCATTTAATACTATGGGTTTATTTTTTAATCCGACGTCGGATCTGATCTGATCTGATCGGATCGGAGAAAAACGGATCCAATGTAGGTGCGACCTTAGCTCGGAACAATGTCTATAAATTATTCAGCTGAATTTCGAAAATATGCGTTCAATGAGGAATGTGTTTCGTGCTCATAGAGCAACTTATGGTCCAAATAATTGGCCTACCGAAGCCGCACTTAGCTATGGATACCATCAGTAAGTTTGAAACCCAGTTTTCATTGACCAGTGGATAACACATGACATGACCAAATAGATCACATTCAGCACGTACTGAAGAAGAATCGATTCGTCGCCGTTCCCAACACCTTGGCTTGTCGTATGCAACAACTTGGCGTATAATACGTAAGGATCTTGGTTTAAAGCCTACCAAATTCAATTAGTGCAATATCTGAGGTCAATTGACGAGTCGTCACCGTTTCAGCATGCAGAAGATCCACTGTTTTCGAAAAAAAAAATGTTTTCCAATGAGGCACTTTTTGGCTTAATGGGGACGTTAATAAACAAAATACCAGTATTTGGGTTGATGAGCAACCCGAAAAGGTTCAAGAGTTGCCATTATATTCAGAAAAAACAACTGTTTAGTGTGGTATATGGGCCGATGGAATCTTCTATCCAGGGCTGTAACTACGATGTTGGGGGCCCCAGGGCAAATGTGATCTGGAGGCCCCCTACGGGGAGGTCTGGGGAATCCACCCCCAGTGCAAGGGGAGTCCGGAAAAATGTTTGATATTTAACCCCTTGAAAGTGCATTTTTCCTCCTGTGTGAACACCACACACTCTTCTTTCTTTTTCTCAGCATGTCGTGCAATAACTAGAAAATTAGCAGCGCTAATAATATCTTCATCTGTATCTGACATTGTGGACGGATTATCAACGAATGCATTCGTTCGCTACAGTAAATGGTCTTACTTTTCACCGAACGAATAACCAAGCGAACACCTACGAATTCGTTCCTTCGTTCGTGTTCTCTTTGATTTAAATGCACCTTAAGGTGCCTTAAGCTACTGCAGTGTGGGCCAAACACACTCAGTGAAGCTGGTCAGTGTACTGGTGGGACTGATCCTAATGTGCTCATTCTATCTTGTCTATACATTTCATTTCAATATGTGGTTCCTATCACATAACAAGATGTGGTCTGGGGTAAACTGGTTAAGACAAAGTAGCTGGGACCTGGGGCCCCTATTCCGGTTGCATTTTAGTTTTTATTTCGCCAAAATAACTAACTTCCTTAGTCACCATTTAATATGTTTACGAAAGGTCTCGGGGGCCCAGCTTAGCCTGGGCCCCCTCTTCCAATGGCATTTTTGGTTTTATTACGCCCAAATAACTAATTTCCTAAGTAATAATTTAAATTTTTATGTTAAGGTCTCGGCGGCCCCAGCTTAGCTTAGGCATCAGGGGCACTGTTCTGTTCCAATTGCATTTTACTCGAAAAGACTAATTTCCCCAGTGAAAAATTAAAACTATGTTGTGGTCTTTTTAAGGTCTTTTTAAAATATTGTCATTTGAATATATTTCGTTGGGATCGGCTTTTAAAATACATATATTTATTTTCCTCGTTAAAATCTATGCACGACCAACCAAACGGGGGCCCCTCTTGGTCGGGGGCCCCGGGCACTGCCCCGGTTGCCCCAATGGTAGTTACGGCCCTGCTTCTGTCCATAATTGTCTTTAAATCAGGGGCCGGCCAGAATGTTACTGTGAATGGAGAAAGTTATCGCGCCATGATAACGGACTGTTTGGTGCCCTAAATTGAAGCTCGTAGGTTCAATAACATTTGGTTCCAAAAATATGGCGCCAATTGCCATACAGCACGTGAAAGCATGGCTTTACTGAGAAAACGATTCGGTCACTAATTTATTTGACGCTTCGGACCAGTGAATTGGCCGCATATATCCAAATTCTTCATGAATAAACCGGCTACGATTAAGGCATTGGAGGCCATTATTACTGGAGTCATTGGTCAAATACCAATGGAAATGGTCGACGCGTCATCGAGAATTGGACCTTCAGAATCTTAACCGTAGTCGCAGTCAACATTTGAAAAAAATTATCTTTAAGAAGTATTTGTATAGAATTTTTTTTTATAAATATAAAATTTTCAAATAAAATTCATTTTTTTCATTATTTTTTAATTTTTGTAACAAATTCTCCTAAAAATGAATCACTATTTACATTTTAGATTTTATTTTTACTAGGTTAATAAATTTGGCATCCTCTACCATTTCGTTTTGTATAATATCATTTTACATCTCGAATATGATTTTACCATATTAATATATTATACACAGGTTTTAGTGTAAAAGATCTAGACTTCTACTAAGAAAGCTGGTCATATGTTTCAAATAATAGGGGAGTATAGGTTTCATAAACCTATTGGGTTTGTGAAGAGTAGGTCCTAAAACCAAAAAAAGTTAAGTTTTCCATAAAGTGGGGGACTCTCAATTTTTTAATTTAATTTTCCATTTCCAACCACCGTTTTTTCAGATTAGGTATTATATATTTATGTATTCTCCAATTTTTATTTTTACGTAAGGAATCCAAATATGCAATAAAAAATGGGGGCTCCTATTTAAGATTTTAAAGTAGCCCCCCTCCCGACCTCTGTGGGGGTCATGTTTGGTGCCATTCGATAGAACCTCCAAAAATATTGAACACGTGAATTTTTCAGTTTTTCGATCTGATGTTCATTTCGAGAAATATCTCGCGGTTCCTATTTAAAATTCTAAATTTACCCCCCGCCCCTCTAAGTGCGGGGTCGTGTTTGGTATAATTTGATAGATTTTTGAAAAATATTGACCACTTATTTTTTAGTTTTTCGATTTGACGTTCATTTCGCGAAATATTCGCTTTTTTGTGAAACTTTGTGACTCATCCATTTGCTTACGCCCAGCTCAAATTCGCGGTTTCACCGCGATCAAACCGTTATAATTGTTATATTCATCCCTGCCCACCACCCTTTTGTCCCCCATGCAACATTCCACCCCTGGAGATCTTGTTTAGTTACGTCATGATCTACTTATTTCCAAATTTTGGTGCACTATCTAAATCACGAGTGTCACAAAAAAAATAATAAACACCGCTACTTTGACACCTTGTAACTACCGTCATCCCCCACTGTGATTTCCCCCCTGGATATTTTGCTTAGTTACGTCATGGTCTACTCATTCTCAAATTTTGGTGCACTATCTCGATCACGACCGTCACAAAAAAAAATAATAAAAACCGCGAATTTGACCCCTTATAATTACCCTCGTCCCCCACTCTGGTTTCCGCGTCTGGGGATTTTGCTTAGTTGCATCATGGTTTATTTATTCCCAAATTTTGGTGCAATATCTCGATCAAGAACGTCACAAAAAACCCCTTATAAGTTTTATATTCACTCCTGCTCGCCACCCCTTTGTCCGCCACGAAGCAGCTTTCCGCGTCTGGAGATGTTACTTATCCCTCCGTTACTCGCACACGGTGTGGGAGACCGGGCCTGTAAATAAATTCCTGTAACTCTGCTTGTAGTGGGGATTTTGAATGGCTACTTCGTATACTTCTTCAGTGGTCAATCAACTGTGGGTAAAGTCAGTTCGCAGTGTAAAAAATAGTACTGTCCTTTTGTTATTACGCAACACGGTCCCGTACACCGTGTGCGAGTATTTGTGCACCAATTTTTGTGTTTGGATCACACATCGATATTTTTAATTAGTAAGGTAATTTAAGATCTTTTCCTTATTTTCAATGTTTATAGATTAGTTTATTTATATTTATATATATAAATATAAATATATAACTTACCCAGAACCATCAGAATGAGGTTTAGGGAGATATGTGGTTTACCAACAGAACAAGTACCAGTCGTAACACCAGGCACTTCAGATCGCTGTGCTGTTTGTGATTGGAAGAAAAATAGAAAAACAAAGTTTTACTGCCAAATATGCTCAAAATATCTGTGTTTGGAACACCATTGTTCCAATGAATGTGACACCATTGTGTATTTCATGTTTTAAAAACGTTAATTAATTTTTATAACTTTTTTTGTTACTACAATTACTCTTTATTTTTAATTTTTTTGTGTATTGAATTAAGATCTAAAGTTCTTAGTAAACAAATTTAACCATATTCATTTTTTTTTTACTTCCAAAGTTTTTGTATATACATATAAATGGATAACAATGAAAATTATTAAATTTTTGATTAAAGTAATATAATGTGAACACAAACGCATATCTACAAAATTATATGATCATATATTCATTAAATAATTTAATCGTACACAATTTTGCAAAAAAAAATAATTTTAAAACACTGCTGACCCATATTTTTGGACCCGGTCTCCTGCACCGTGCGCGAGTATCCGATCACAAAAAGTTGGCGCGAGTAACGAAAGGTTATTTACGTCATGAACTAATTATTCCGAAATTTTGGTGCACATCTCGATTATGAGCGTCACAAAAAAAAAATAAAAACCGCGACTTTGACCCCTTATAACTACACTCGTTCCCCAATATGGTTTCCGCCCGTAGGGGAAAGTCAATATAAACAACTGATTGAACATATCCCCATATAGTTTACTCATATTACTTATCACGAGCAAAATCCGCTTCTATCTCTCCGACTACATGGTTTATACCACAAATCAGATTACGAAGATTCTATTCTTATTTTTATACCAATATTTTGCCCTTTTTTATGAAGGCCTGTACCGTGTACCAAGATTATTGACCGTAGCCAATATCCGTAAACATATCTTTAGGGTTGAGATAAGTTGAACCTGCTGGCTAGTTAATTTTGTAAATACCAACTTCCTCTCGGAATTGTGTGACGTACATTACTGTATGTGACTAACGGTTATCGTGATCGATGATCACCAACTCCGCTCTAGCCTTCCAGTTTCTTCCTACCTAGCCGTGACTGAACTACCTCAATAGCTTAGGTCGGGACTCACGTACATTCTTCTTTACATGCCATCTCCGCGACGAAGGTTGGCAATCATCATTGCTATTCTAACTTTTGACACCACAGTCCGAAAGAGTTCAGTTCAGCTACATCCGAACTATTCTCTGATATGAGGTTTCGCAGCCAGGACATTGTTCTTCTATGTACGCTGCACCTTCCTTGAATCTTTCTCTGCATTATTCATGTTAGGAGTTCATATCTGTCACCACGCGTTATATGAGCCAAATATTGTAGTTTTATTATTTCGATGGAACCCAGTATCTCCCTGCTGTTCTCTATTCTTCTTAGTACTTCTTCATTGGTTATTCTGTCTGTCCATGAGATTCTCAGCATTCTTTGATATGTCCACATTTCAAATACTTCCAATCTATTGAGATATTGTTTATTAAGAAACTTACACAGAAGTAAAAACTTTTATGATGGTATAAAAATTTTATTAAAACTTTCTTAAAAAAGTGTTTTCCAAATGGAGCAAAAACCAGAACGTTTACGATTTGATTCAGATCATCCTCAGTGCATTCCGTAA